>NW_022196915.1:100706807-100745929 GCF_008632895.1 Mastomys coucha | reverse complement strand
AAAAGTGAAACAAGAATGTGATTTAATTCTATTTACTTAAAACATGTTTTTAAATGTTAACAAATTCAGATCAATTGAAATTATGTAACTTTTCTCATCATAATGCAATAAAAGTTAAACAAATTTTAAAAATTAAAAAATAAAAAAAACTTCATAGTAATTTAAAACAAAACAAACAAACAAAAAGAGAACAGAAATAACACAAAATTGTCTACAGTGATGTGATTCCCTGGGAAAGACTACCAATGGCTACTCATCTCTTCCGTCCTTTGCATTGTAAAGAATTTCTTGTGGAGTAAAACAAATAAGTAGTTCTCCTACAGGAGATGACTCCAGTGTGAGCATTCTGACCAATTACACAAACATGCAAACGCACACACATGCATACACATGCATGCATGCACACACATATATACACACACATACACACACATGTACACCCATAACCATACACATGCATGCACATACATACATACACACACATACATACACATACATGAACACACATACATGCACACACATACATACACACACACACATGTATACACACACACACACATCTAGGATAGTGTAGAAGTTCAGTGAAGACAACATACTATGTTTAAAGGAAAAACATTTTATTTAACCCCTTCAATTTCTAATCTCCTAATTGGAATGCGGATGAACTACGAACTAGTACCCAACAAGAACTCCTCCAGTTAACTTGTATTATGTGGCAGCAGTACTAACTACACATCCATACATCAGAACAAAAATGTTGGGAGTGAAATCTCCTAACTGTGAGGTACCATATTAGATAAATTCTATTTTGCTATGCATGAGATCATTTCTGTCATTTTCTGCATTGTGATTCATCACCGGAGAAACTCTTTCTTATTTCTTGAAAGTGAGGAAATTCCCATCATGAGAAGCCCCAATATGGCTCTAATGGCATAATACTGATGACAGAAGGAAGTGCTCATTCTGAGCTCTCTAGTTACTATGTTCTTCCTTTCTTTGTGACTACAAGCAAACACTGATATAAATGGGCTAGAATTACATAATTTCTTTATTGTAAAATAAACATGATTATAGGGAAACTTAAAGTCTAGAAGCACGCTTGCATTTTTAACAGATTTTATAATTTTAATGTAAAGATTGACTAACAGGAACAACTTTTTCTTAAACTGCTACTGATTTAGTTGTTAAGTGATTAGATATATTTCTGGTTAAATTCGAAAATATTTAAATAATTCATTAACATATTATAAAGTTGACCTCATTAACTATTTAATATTCCTAGTTCTTTTTAAATCTATATAAAACACAATGTGGTCAATACATAAAAAATATTAGTCTATGTATGAATAGCTATACAATAGTACATTCTTTTGTGTGTTATGTATATTTATACTCTTTATTTTAAGAATCATTAATAATCAAAATTCCAATAGTAAATCATAAAGCCATGTATTACTCTTCACTAAGTTCTGTGAAGAATTTGCTTGTCAATATAAGAAAAACTGAATATATCTATGTCTAGAATTATCTAGAAAATTCAAGTGGGGAAATTGAGTGGAGAACTAAGCCAAAGGACATGCTTTGAATACAGTTGGTAAAGCAAACATATCTCACAGCACCCAAGACAAAACATCCCTCTCTGGCTCTTCTCCGATAGGAAACCTTAGCCTAACACTGCAGTGATGACTCTGATAGCTTCATGGTGGAGTGAGGGGTGGGGAGGGTGCCATTGGAGGGTAGTACTCGTAGAGGCCGGAAGACCGCCCTAGATCCCCAGCATCTCCTTCCAGACAGGTGTGAGATGCCCACCAAGAACTCAGGTCCTCTGCAAGGCCAGTGCGTGCTCAGACCCAGAGTGATATCCCAAGCTTCTTAGCATAGCAATTTGAACGGTCCCCTCTTTGTACATCATCTCCTTTCAGTATCCTTAAATTCCTTCAAGGCCACTCATAAGCAGCACTTTATGGTGCTTCAGATGGGACTGTATTTTAATGATGTTGCAGTGTGGTGTTATAAACCTATTCATAGAGTCTCTAACAAAGAAGCTATGGGCAATGAGGGAGCATGGTATTGTACTTGGAAAACACTTTGGTTTCTTTAAATGGTGTCCTGTTTTGTACACCATGATCACTTGAAAATACCAATTTTCCATCCTTGGAGTCTCAGGTGCTATGATTGCAGCCACATATCACTAGGCACAGAAGACATTACCATATTTTAAGAATTTAAATATTTTAACTTGTTCTTTAAATCTGAAGCCAATTTTGAGCAGATTTATTTTATTTTTGTATGTGTTGCATAAACATCCTTTTTTTAAAAGCCAGGAAAAATGACCTGCCATATGCCACCACAAAGGCAGGCAGGCTTGGATTTTATTAGTTTGTTACATCTTTTCTTAGTGGGACCTGGAAAAATCTAAAAATCCAATTAAGACAGTCAGCCAAATGTAGTTCTGAGTTTCATTACTTTAGAGGATTTTTCATATTCTGGCTATGGTCATTTTATAAAGACATTGGCACGTGCTAGCTGATTCTATTTGTCAAAAGTGTCAACACTGAATTGGAATTAACAATGGCAGGGTGGGTCAGACAGGCTCTTTCTGATGAGCCTTCCCACAGAAGAGTCTGGACCTTTGAGTGATCACCCTGTGTCTAAATTCCTCTAAACATGAACCCTTTCTGTAAGCATAAGGAAAGAGAGGTTTATGACCTGCAGTATAAATATCACTGTCCCGTCGAGACCTGTAGACACTACCTTCAGTGACAGCTGTCAGCTGCATCCATTATGATAAGTTGTCATTAGTGTTAACTTATTCAAACCAAGCTTCACTTGTTTGAAGGCTAATATTAAAATGGACATATGGAAGTTACTCATGTTGTGAATAAACTCTGCCTAAAGCCACAATCACAGACTTAAATACACAATCAAACACATAAAAGGACTACGCATCTGTAGCATGTTCACACGCTCAGTGGTTGTTGAGAGAAGTAAGAGGTTCTTAAATAGTTATCTTAATCATTCATTCAGCTTTTGGCTGAGCATATATCAGTACATTCCCACAATGTAGTTATCAAGCTAAGCCACAATTTATAATAAGATTACTACTTACTAGAATTAAAAGCAGTAATTGTGACTTCAGATGAATGCAGAGATTTTTCCTGCACATTGATTTTTGCTACTGTGTACTTGTAGCTCAGTTATCTATTGATCTCTGTTGTAAAGTATGCAGTTACATAAAGTACAATTTTGTTAACTAAACTGTATTCATCACATGTGACAGCTACCAAGAGATGCACTCTACTGAAACTAAGGGAGATGAATGGATAATGTTTCCACTACATAAAGTTTTTACATCTGTATTTAAGTTCAGCACTGAGAAAATGCTTTGCTCATGTATACTAAGATATACAGAACTGGACAAAACTGATTAAATAATATAGGTCCGTGCTTTACTCTGCCCTCTCCACACATCCTCCTTTCACTACCCTGTGCTCCATTAAACACTGGGAAGTGCTTCATTCTCAGGAGGACCACCCGCCTAGTCACCTACTGTGGACAAGCACTATGCCTGATCATCGTTTCCACGCTCCTCAGTAAGAAATGGAATGTAACAACTGGCCAATGCCAAACAACAGATAAGGAGATTCTGTGCCAGTTTTGACTTCTGCTGAGATGAGCCAAGCCAGGTATTTCATAGACGGAATCTCAGACGTTTAAACTAAAGTTCACTTGTGCAGTTTGTGCGTCTCAGCAGACATTCCACTCCTCTCACCACTGTCCTGTAGCACAGCTCTCTGGAGCACTATTTTAAAGCACGCACGTATTCATGGAGATTTGACTGTCTCCTGAAATGCTTACCTGCTTGAGAAACTGCAATGCCACCATTCTCCAACATACACAAGACTGCATCCGGTAACCACAACAGCCTTCATGAGAGTGAAACTGGGTTTACCTAGCTGAAGCGCCTCATTGCTCTCTGAACAGGCATCACCTCGCATACACTGCAGGTTAAGAGTTCCCTCTGGTGAATAGCTTAATTGGGTGAAAGTGTATACTACCATATTTACATTATATTCAATAAGTATATCTTAAATAGTTAGAGTAATGTAATCACTGTGCTTTACTCAGGTGAACTCCAGCACACCAAACAACTGGATCAAATTGTCTATAGCAACTAAGACTGGAGAGCGGCCTGTACAATTGTGGAGGCCTCGACTTTAGCTTCATGGCTATGTGCTTGCTATCAGGTTCCCGTTGAGTCTTGTGGCTCATTACCAAGACTCTGAATCTAGCTTTCTGGCACACCACTCCATTCCGCAGGTTGTTCTGTTGGGTTGTTGTATAGCAATTGCCCCTGAGATAAAGCCCCTTCTTAAGGGGAAGCTTGTTAAGCCATAGGGTGTTCTATGTGGAGGTGAAAGATTGCATCCTCTGAAAAGCTCCTTGAGCTCAGAAAGTAATAAAAAGTGAAAAGCTCCAAGAAGTCTTTTAAACTGATCAAATACAGTAGGCTCCTTCCTCACCAAGTGAATATGAGCAGTAAAGTCTGTGGACATGCTCAGATTAGCCATGCTAGCTGAAAGAGACAGAGACGAGCCTAGCTTCTCAGAAGAGGGTCAACCCACAAGAGTCTCCTGGAAAGGACACTCTCCAACCTGTTGAGTGGCATGTATATTGGGCAGTACACCCAGATTTCAAACATGCATAAGTCATCATCCGGGTGAGGTCAATTTTTAGTGATGCAGCAGTCATTGAGTCATTTATACTCCTGTAAGTAACCCCTTTGGCAGAATCCATGCAGGGAAGGCTGTGGCCAGCAAGTAAGGTTCCTGGATATAGCCTACAGTTTGGCGTGGCTGTGATGAGGGAATCCTCAAGGGCATGGCCCCCGGATTGCTTCTAGCTGATGATGTGATGCGCTTTCTCATGTTTGTCATTGCTGTATTTCCAATCTTTTTCTGATAATGATGTGATTGAGCAAAGACACTTTCTGCCTTTAGTCTGTTACTAAAGATTGATTACCCAATTGATTCCTGTGTATTAACCTAACCTATTGAACAAATTTGCTTCAGATCAACATGAAGATGAACTTTCATCGAATTAATGCAGTTTAGATGTATTAATGATTTTACAGAATCCCTGATTTGATTCAAGTAATTTTAGGAAGCCATAATAATTGCTTGAAGTTTAAGGAGATGGTTGTAGTTTTTCTCAGGCAGATATAATAAAATTAGATTCAAGAACAGAATGTGCCCCCTTTATCTAGAACAGTAGGTGAATGCTGCATGAAAAGGCACACAGTGAGCTTTTATGCACTATAAGCATTTACATTGCACTAGAAATGTCAATAGGCTTAGAACAAATTAATGAGCAAGAAAAATCTGTAATTCTAGGTTTGGTCCAAGGATGAGGCCACAGTTGTGCAACATGATAAAGCAAGGTCATGTAAAACTATTGTTTTGAACTTATAATAAGCTTATAGAACAAAACTTCTATAGACATCTAATCAACTTTCAGCTATAACTCTCTCTTGAGTAATTATCTGTGAGGTAATTTTATAAAGAACATTTGTCTAAAGACTGAGAGAAAAATAGTTGGGGCTCTGCTCCATCAACTAAATATTATATGTGTATATATGTCTGTCTGTCTATGAGTATGTATCTATGTATGTACAATATGTAAATATTTCTATCTGTATATATTACATACATGCAAATGTAGGTATATGTTTTACATATAAGTATACATATGCACTTGTAATATCTATTATGGTATAAATACTTTGATTTTAATTATAAGTTTTATTCTGTATTAGTTAGGGATATGACAGAAGACACAGGAACATATTAAGCATAGATTAAAATTTCATTAAATATTACCATTCTGTATTTGGTTGAGCCCATAAATATAAAACTATTAGATATAGAGTTAAAACTACAAAGAAAGTACTAGAGAAGAACTATATGTCAATATCAAAAAATGTGTGGAAATGTGTAAATGGCAGTTAGTATATGACTGAGTGTGCAGACTTAAATAAGGTATTTAACTTTTTATTTTCTCTTTTAAATACTCTCTCTTGAAGGATATTAAGAGTGCATATTTTCTACTATAATTTCTTGATATACTACAATATTAACCTATATCATTATTTATTTATATTTGTCTCTCCTTATCACACCAGGAAACCTGTCATGTCTTCATCCATCATTTTCAAATGCTGCATTTAAGTAGGAAAACATATAAAACCTGGTTCTTAATAAATTGTATATGTGTGTGTGTGCGCAAATATTTCCATTGCCTTCTTCTTAGTTTGTATAATACTTGAATCTGAGAAGAAAATGTAATATAATTAATTGCATTCAAGTTTTTATTCTCAGTAGATGAGTTGGATTTCTCACACACATTTAATTGAATGATTCCCAATTTTAAGGGGTAGACTATAACCAAGAATATCCCTAAAGTAATAAGAAATGAGGATGAATAGAAATTCTAATTTACTGTAAAGTTCTACTAGATTCATAACATCAAATACTATGATTGCATGTAAAGATTGTGTGTGCTGATAATAGGCTTATGAGGCAGCATTCTATCATTGCATACAAGTTATACTTAGGAAACATAAAAGACACAGTACTTCAGTATCTAACTCCATCACCTACAGGGCTTCCACTGGTCTAAGTAGACTTTACCCAGTAGCTAAGCAAAATGACTGTAATTGTGCTGCCGATGTTACAGAAAACAAAATACTTCTGTACATATTAACAATATGCTAATTATTGTTTTAATAAATGAAAAGCATTTATATTAAAAATGAGTAATGGTTTCTAAAACTAGATTTACTTCACTGCTCTTTGAGATGAGAAAGAAAAATATGTAGCACAAAATCACCTTGTCAATTCAAATGGAGTATTTGTGGGCAAAGATTGTGAAAAATAAGTTTAAGAACAAAAATGAAGGTAAAGTTATTTTCAATGCAAGTCAAATTTAGTATCAAAGTATGATTGTGGACTAATGGGAAATTAACTTTTAGTAAGAGTAGATTTAAAGGACATGTTTAAAATGTTAGTTTTGGTAAGGCCTATGAAAAAAAAAGAAAACTGGACTGAAGACCAAACAAACCATCAGAGTATTTTTAAGTCAAGTAGTTGACTGTCAGTTTGGAATATTACTAAATGTATTGAACATAGGAAATAAACTGTACAGATCAAGTCCAAAAGCTGAAAACTTTCCTTCCTGTAATCTTTTGAATATAAAGTTATTGGGTTACCTAGGATTCAATGGATTGTATTTAAGATGCTATGTTGCATAAGAACCTGTAATATATATTGTTCTATATGTTGTGTGATTTTGTCATATAGGAAGAAAGTAAGCATGAATTGCATGAATAAATTTGAAATAAAATAGATTAATAGTTGAAGTGTATTAAGCCAGAGTTTTATACTTTCTAATTCTGTTTTCTGATAATATACAAGAGTAGAATTCACTGGTTGCAGGTGGCAAAGAATGCACTATTAAAAAGTGGACCAGAACAAAACAGAAAACCATTACATCAATTAAAATGGGTATCAGATTCCGAGCCTGTCCATTCAAGGGTATATGGCTATTGGAAATGGTCCTACGGGCAGGAGGCTGAGGTTGATATGTCACTTAAAATCAATTAAATGCTGTCCTGCAGAGAGTTGAATTTAATATCAGGTAGAGTGGGGAGGACTGACAAGGAGAATGGATTTCTGATTTTTCTCCTATTTTCCTTTGCTATAATAGCTTCTGCAGTCACAGAATTTGAGCTCAGAAAGTATTAGTTGCCAAGATGAAATGTCTTCTGCAAAAGCTAGTACATAAGCCAGAGAAAATTCTTCACAAAAACTCATGGAAGCAGAGCAGCTACATAAGAATTATTTTTCTAAGACAGTGTTTGAAACTAAAAGGTAGAAACAATATAGAGACTCAAAAGAACCATGTATTCCCCAGCAGCTAATCTCAGTTGTCAGGATATAAAATGACACATGTCAAGGTGTTGACTACAATTTCTATAGTCATAGTCAATCTTCAGTACAATGCAATGATTTTTTTAACTGAATTCCAAAGAGCTGCAAGAATCCAATTGTGTAATGTACATCAACAATTTATCCATCCCACCTACTACCACCAGCTCTGTGACGATAAAGTGTAGAGCTTATCTCCTAATATTTTGTTATAAAATCTTTTTCCCAAAACATTTCACTCAAGAATGTAAGTCTTCTGAACTATATTGAAGCCATTTCCTACAGGATGCATCCTATTCTTTGTTTTGCTCTTTAAGTAACTTCTATCTTGCATGGAAAATCCACCTCAGCTACTCTATGTTGTAGAATGTGCAGACATTTTGAGCACTGATAATATTCACTTTCTTTATTTATTTCTATAGCAATAATAATGCTGCACAATCTAATTTGGGTATAGAATATTTAGATACACCATCTCATTATTTGTGGTTATCTTTGAATGACAACAAAGGATTATTCCTCTAAATATTAATATAATATTCTTGATCAATGCAACACAGAAAATAAAACCTCAAATATATTTGAGATAATTTTTAAATTAGATAAATTATCAAATAATTGCTTTTCATAAGCATTACAAGAATTCTAAAACACAAGCTTGATCAATATTGAGGAACAGAATTTTGAGAACTTTTAATTTTTCCAAGCTTTTTAAGTTTCCACCCTGACTACTATTTATCTATTTGAATACTTTGTTTTTCAAGGTTACTTTAAATTTAAGTTATAAAATCTAAAACATCAAATGAGTGAAAGGATGGCAATTTGCCATTTTATTTAACTAAGAATGAAAATTATAAACTATGGTCAGGAGTAGCTGAGTCTAGATGTTTGCTATTTTGCATCTTTTTTTTCACATCAGAACACTGTCAACTTCTATATTGGGTTTATTTTAGCAGAATAATTCGATACAAGGGAAGAACAGTTGATAATAAAACTGTTTTACAAACTATAACCCCAGCAATCTGGACAGATGGAGACAGAATCTTGCCCATTAGACCAGCAATAATCTCATGAGGATCTATCTAGTCTGGGTCACTAGTCTGACCAACTGCTGTGGCTGGAATAAAATGCTAATAGGTTCGTTCTGAAGAAAAAGATCATCCAGTTTCTATTGCATAGGTAGAATTTATGACATTTGTGCGTGTGATTTCTAAATTAAAATTTGGAGGCTTCTACCAAAAACAAAGGCATGCGGAAGGGGGAGTTTTACCTTTTGACTGAGGTGAAAATGTAGATACCATGTCAAGCATCACTGGACAGAACTAGTAACTGAAAGATGGAGATGAAAGGACAAAGATGATATTGTCTTAGCTCATTCATGTTGCTCTGTTAAAATACCATAAGATAGGTGTTCATAAATGGGGGAATGTATCTCTGGCAGGTCTATCAGGTGGAAAAGTCAAGATCGAGATGATAGCATATTCAGGTCCTGTAAAGCTTCATCACTACTTCTTTGATAGAGCCTCTAGTTGTAGAACAGTGTGGAAGTGTCAAAAGCTCTCTGAAGCCTTTTTCGTAAGGGTCCTAATTCCATCCAGTACGCTGAATCCCTGATTAACCAATCACTTTCCTAATGATCCAACTTCCTAGTAATTATACAAGGGGATTAAGGTACAATATGAAATGTGCATCACAGAGTTAGACAGCAAAGAAGCAATAATGCATTCAATAGTATAAGTAACCTTTTAACTTTGTGGTAAGGAAAAAATTATTCTGATGGTCAGTGTGAGATCAATGACTGTTTGAAGCTTCATATCAGATGTAAGAAACTAGGGGTCAATACCCAGGGAAGATTCACTTCTGCATTTTAAAAAGTGACAGTTAGATCAGTCAGTAGGCAATATGTCAGTCTGAGAAAACATAACTGCAATTTTTGGCACAAAAATATAAAATATATTTCTCTATCACATCAGAGATCAAGAGTCTAAATCTTTAGTCACTCAGTCTTGGTTAAAAGTGATTTTAACCTTAATTCAAGAACAATCTGATTGTAAGTAGCTAAAACTTCTAAGAGCTCCTTCAAATCTGGGCATAGAAAAATGAAATATATGCTATAGCACAGATGGACTTTAAAAATATATCAATGCCAGTTCACAAATATCTAGTAATGTGATTTTATTTTGAAAACTTTCCAAAACAGACAGAAATGTAAATAAAGACACAGATTTGTGTGCTGAGACTTAAACATGAAGGAATCCTGCGAAGAAGTGCCTATGTGTTTTTCTTCTGTAGCGTTAACAATAGAACTGTGAGACTGTACAAGAATGTTAAACAATATAGTTTAAATTCATAAGGGTGCATGATTTCCAAACTGTCATCAGAGATATTATAAGGTCAAAGGTCTTTTGGAATAAATATAAAACTACTATAGCTATATTAAATTGTCTCATGTTGTGATAGAATGCCTTCTATTCACTATAATACAGTATTTTTTGGTTTTTGTTTGTTTTGGGGGGTCAAGATTCTCTTTGTTGTTTTTTTTTTATTATTATTAAATGTTTTCTTTATTTACAATATCTCCTTTCCCAGGTTCTTCTCCAAAAAATAAAAAGAAAAAGAAAGAAAAAAAAAACTAAAACAAACCCCTGTTCCCTCCCCCTCTCCCTGTTCACCATCCCACCCCCTCTTGGTTACTGGCCCTGGCATTCCCCTACGCTGGGGCTTAGAACCTTCACAGGACCAAGGGCCTCTCCTCCCATTGATGACCAACTTGGCCACCCTCTGCTATACATATGCTGCTGGAGCCACTAGTCCCACCATCTGTACTCTTTGGATGGTGTTTTAGTCCCTGGGAGCTCTGAGGATACTAGTTAGTTCATATTGTTGTTCGTCCTATGGGGCTGCAAACCCTTCAGCTCCTTGGGTCCTTTCTCTAACTCCTTCATTGGGGACCCTGTACTCAGTCCAATGGATGGACCCTAAATTTGAAGATTCAACAGCTCTCATTTTTTTTCACAGGCTTGGTTAAATAAAAGATAAGAAAAATCCCAAAACTGTCCTGCTATGTCACCTGGTAACACACAAAGGCTCAGGCACAGGGTAGGACATCAGTTTCTTTCAAGTTAACCAAGTTTACCTTTCAAAGTCTGAATGTTTTCATGAATATGATAAAGAATATAAAAATAGATAGTTTAGTCAGAAACTTCTACAATAAATGAAGTGATTATGTGATTATGTTGATGTGACAAAATACATAATTCAACAATCACAAACAGATACAATCTAATGATTTAAGTTTAGACAGAGGAAAAGACAATGATAGTAAAATCAAGTCAGACAGTACAGAAATATTTCCCTGTGAGTCCTGTACAGAGTCCTTGCATAGCTCTTGAGAGCATTATATAAATTTATATAAGTATTGTGTCAATAGGATACATATTCATAATTGATTTAAATGATATGTTTTTATGGAGTTGAAACAATGTAATTCATATGATTCTTAAAAAATGTTAAATATTCATCTTAACAATTGACTATCTAAAAATAATTACCATACATGAGAAGTAAGTCAATAAGCAATTCCACATTCTGCATCTGACTTCTGCATGAGCTCCTGCCTTCAGGTGTCTTCCTGTTCAGATTTCATTCCATATGAAATTAATAAGGGCTACGGAAGAGTAAGGCAAGTGAACCCTCCCCTCCCCAACTTACTCTCGGTCATGGTCTTTTATCAAAGCAGAAGAAACCACCTCTAAGATGATGTTTATATCAAATAATTGTAGATAGCTGTTCAAATTATAATATTAAAGCACAAATTCAAAGGCAGACAGATGTATGCAGCAAAGAACTAGAGTCTTTCTCAAACAAGGCAGAGAAAGGACTAACAATAGAGATTGCCTTCTGACCTTTATGATACCCAGATCCCTGTTTTTTGTTGAAATAAACAATATGCACCTCATGGCCAGCACCCTGCAAATTGTGCTGTAAGATTTAAGAGCCTATTTATGTTACCTAAATAGAATATATTATTGCATATGAAAGGACATTGCACTAGCATTCTAAAATGCACTTTTTGAATATTTTCTCTTCATCCAATTTAAGCTGGATGTTTAGTAATGACTCTCTCATCCTAGAAAGCCTAGGATTTTTTGTTTTTGAAATTAACAATCTAAATTAGAGTTGCATTACACAAACTGATTGTATTTAAAACAATTACACTCAAACATTTGTGTCTTATTAAGACGCACTCATTACATATTTATTGTGCCTCAAAATGGAAAACATTTTTAACGTGAATTTAAAGGATATCTTATTAAATTAGAACTTCCTATAATACAGAACTACAATCAACATTGCCTGCTCTCTAAAGAGGGCGGAGGTCCAACCTCTCTCTGAATTGAGAGGAGAATACTATTTCATGAGAGCCATTGCAAAGAAGGGATAGTGCACCACTGCACATCCTGTAAGTGCTTCTTTTTGAGACATTTTTCCTAAGTATAGAACACCACAGCTTTATTTTTTTCCATGCTAGGAAACTCTAAGATCAGAAGTACATCTCTACTAAAAAAAGATCAACCCAATAAATTTATTTCTTTAAATGACATCCATATGCACAAGTCAAAATCAATTTAAGGATAATAAGAAGTTCTTAAAGGAAGAAGCAGTGAGATCATGAAGATAAACATGAATAACTCTGCTTCCTGAGACTGGAGGTTGTCATATATAGAGAAATATGACTTGTCTCTAAGGTATAAGCTTGAATTTGGCTCCCAACACTGCATCTGGGGGTTAGGATTGTTTTTCTCAGGAAGATCATAAGTGTACAGAATGAGTCTGAAGGCTAGCAAGGAGATAGCAACCCCACAGGAACCAACAGAGTCAACTAACCTCAACCCCTGGGAGCTCCCAGAAACTGAGCCACCAACCAAACAGAATCCACTGGCTGGTCTGAGGCCCCTGGCACATATATAGCAGAGGACTGACATGTCTGGCCTCAGTGGGAGAGGATGTGCCTAATACTGCAGAGACTCCATGTACCAGGGAGCCAGGAATATTGAGGAGGTGACAGCTCTTTTCAAGGTGAAGGGGAGGGATGAGAGAAGGAATGCTGAGAGTGATGATGGGGTTGGGGTCAACATTTGGGGTGTAAATAGATAAAAATGCTGAGGAAATTCTACATATAACAAATATTTAAAAGGTGACTTACAGACTATATTTTAAATAGCACCTAACTCATAGTGTGTGTGTGTGTGTGTGTGTGTGTGTGTGTGTGTGTGTGTGTGTGTATGTGTTTTAAGAGGGGGGGGTCTCATATCTCCCAGTAAGTATTTCTAAGAGGACAGCATGACTACTTTAAATTATGGTGTCAGCAACAATCTTGGCTTCAAGTATAATTAAAAACACCAGTGACTGTCACTGCTGAGTCACCCACAGTAAACAGGAAAACATCATGACAACATGAGAAGAACTGCAAAGGAGAAAACAATGTTAGATCAATGAATGAAAAACAAAATGAGAGAAGAGATATATGAAGGACGATTACAGTGAATTGTGAGCAACAACCGAGAAGAGTTCCTATGCAGACACAAAGGCCACCATCTTATTCAGGTTAGTTAAAGCTGTATGTCACGACTCCTAATAAAAAAAATAGGACAATTACCCACATAACTACTAAGATTTTCTTCTCAATTTGTCAAGCTAATCATCCCATTGTATTTTGGACAGAAAGATAAAGACTTGGGTCACTGTACTAAATCAAACAGCATTCAACTTACATGTACAGAATAAAATTTAGCCAGAAACTCTGTAAGAAATTGATAAGAAATAGCAAAATCAAACTGTGAATATGGTTTGTAAAATTTGGAAAATACATACCTATGGATGTATAATTTGTATCTAGGCCATCCACTGAATGAAATATCTAACATTTGAATAATTGTAAAAGTATAGGTGATGACAATGTTGCTAATAATTGGATTAGCCATCAGAAAAACCAATATAAATAAGTAAACAGTAGGGATCATTATGAAACCTAGCAAAAATATCAAATTTTCACATCCCTTCATATTACAAGAATGACTATGGTTGACTTCATGTATATAATTGTTTAATTTAGTCTAAGATACATTTAAAGACTCCTTTAGGGAATTAAAACTTTAACAATTGAATATCCATGAAGAATTCTTTTCTTAGTTAAATCATTCAAAGTGGGAGGACCCACTTTTCATCTGGACTTTCCAAAGATGTAAAATAGACCCTTCATCTAGACCTCTGAGGTGGGAATATGCATCTTTTCTCTAGACCACACATTCTGTTGGCAGCATGCATAAAGGACATGGAAAAAGGAAGCTCTCTCTTTCTGCATGGTCTAGCTCTTGGTAGAAGTCCATTCCATGACATTAGAGTCTATTTCTTTGGGATTGCCACATATATTGAGACGTCCAGCTTTGTGGACTGAACAACTTCTGGATTCCTGAAATGTCTGCTGTTAGAAAGCCATTGCTGCTTTAGGTGACAGTCTATAAACCTATATAATAACATACAAACACACACATGCACACACAAACACACACTCCCTATATACATGGCATTTTTTATATATAGTGAATATATGTATATATAAGGATATATATATATGTTTGTATACAGACATATACATATATATCATTCATTCTGCTAATTCTTTTCCTCTAGAGAACCATGACTAATACATGTAATATATCAGTATACTCAGCCTTAACAACTGATCATCTGTTCCAGATCCCTATATGATATGGACATATAAACTCAGTGCATCTATAGTTATCTTCACAACACAAGACCCCAACAGCTAAAATTCCAGCCTTGATAAGGGATGGGACCCAGCTAAAGAGCTATTTGCAGTTAATGCTTGCTGTGCAAGGAAAAATCATCTTATTTAGGAGTGTGGCAACAAGCAAGTATTCAGTACATAGATGATTGATGATAGATCTCAACACATTAGTTCTTTAAATTCATAAATCATGTGATGGCTTTCATATGCTTACCCAGACATTGACACTATTAGGCGGTATGGCCATGTAGGAGTAGGTGAGGCCTTGTTGGTGTCAGTGTGTCACTGTGGGCATGGTCTTTAATACCTTTATCCTAGCTGACTGGAAGCCAATCTTCTACTAGAAGCCTTCAGATGAAGATATAGAACTCTCAGCTCCTCCTGCACCATGTCTACCTTGATGCTGCCAGGCTGCTGCCTTGATGATAATGGACTGAACCTCTGAACCTGTAAGCCAGCCCCCATTAAATGTTGTCCTTATAAGAGTTGCCTTGGTCATGGTGTTTGTTCACAGCGGTAAACCCTAACTATGACAAAAGTTGCTGCAGGGACTGAGGTACTGCTGTGATAGTCCTGAACATGCTTTTGTTTGGCAAATGGGGATTTGTGGACTTTGGATTTGGAAAGCAGTGGAATACTTTAAATGGGGACTTTCATATTCTTGCTAGAATATGAAAGACTTAGTTGCTGAGAGTAATTTCAACTGTGCTGACCTCGCCCAAGAGGTTTTAGTGAAGAAGAATTTCAGTATGTGGCATAGAGACTGTTTTTGTGGTTTTTAGTGAAGAATATGACTGCTTTTTACTATTGCCCAAAGAGCCTGCCTGAGGCTAAGATGAAGAGATTTAGATTCATTGCTTTGAAAAAGAAAGGCTCAAAACAGCCTGATAATTCTGTCATGTGGTTTCTAAAGTCCACTCTTATGAAGAGCCTCTTAATGAAAAGGAGCAAGCTGAGAAAGAAAAAAATACAAAATGTATGGTTTAAGTATTAAAGAGGCACCAAGAAGTAGAATTGGGCTGAATCCTATGTTCCAGGAGATAACAGGTTAAGAGAGTGGGACTTTGGACCAAGTTCCTACCCTCCTAAATTCAGATCCAGGCAAGGTGGTACACACATTTAATCCTGGAAGATAAAGCCCAGCAGATCTCTGAGTTCAAGGACAGCCTTGAACAGAGGAAGTTCTAGGTAAAAAAAAGGTTAAAGTCCAGGCTTGGTGGTACGCAATTTTCATCCCAGGAAACAGGCATGCAGATCTCTGAGTTCATGGTCAATCCACAGAGCAAGATCCAGGACAACCAAGCTTAGGCAGAGAAGGAGTTGGGAATCAGAAAGCTGGTGATAATATAGTAGAAGACAGGGGCCATGTTCCAGTTCCTGCAAGCAGCTGAACTTGATATCTTCAGTCAAGTGGTGCTGGCTTTAGAGTGAAAAATAGAAATGAAAAAATGCTGGTTAGCTATAGCTAAGAAACTAGCAGTAATTAAAAAGAGACCAGCATCACTGAGGTGAAATCTTCTGGGACGTGTTTTCTGAAAGCAAAAATAAGCTATTTTCCAAATATAGTCAAGGTTGTACCTCTAGCTTCAGCCGCACTTGGTAATGTGTAAAAGTCAGCCAGGTGGTACTGGTTTTGAAAGTGTAAAGAGGTCATGAAGAGCAGCTATAGCTTGGCACTGTGATAGGCCAGGGAAGGCCAATGGTAAAGTTGCAGATGGTGGCCAAGGACTGAAGGGGTCATGCATAGAAGTTGATGTTTAGCACCATGAAGAGAGTCTCTGAGAGGCTACTGGTGAATCCTAGTTGCAGCAAAAGACCCCAGTGTATTAGAGATGCTAGTATTATGGGATGATCACAAGAACAGTAGCAGCAGGGGAGGAGAGTCAACTAGATCCTACAGTGCTACAAGAGCAGAGCTATAGATGTTACCCAAGCCTTTTGGAGGATCCCAGATATTTGAACAACGTTGAAGTTGAAGTTTACTTGGAGACCTCAAGATGTTAAAGATGCCAGAGCCATAGGATAGGACACTGTCCAGGAAAGCTGCTAACAGGGAGTAGAACTAGCCCAGGAGAAATATCTTTGTTGGAGTCAACAAAGATAAAAAATGAGTGGAGATATGAAGACTGCTTTGGCAGCAGACATGGAGATTCAGAGTTTGGAGTCTGCCTAGTGGGCTTCCTATCTTGCTTTGGGGATTACAATTAAATGATTGGATGAATCTCAGAAGAGACTTTGATCTTTGAATTTTTATCATTGTTGAGACTGCTATAGTCTATGGGGATTTGGGAAGTTGAACTAAGTGTGGGAGCCAGGGAATGAAACGAGATGGTTTGTGTACACTTGACCTGGGGAGTGGCACTATTAGAAAATGTGGCCTTGTTGCAGTAGGTGTGTCAATGTGGGAGGGCTTTAATTCCCTCATTCTAGCTTTCTGGAAGCCAGTATTCTAGAGGCCTCTAGATGAAGATGTAGAACTCTCAGCTTCTTCTGCATCATGCCTGCCTGGATGCTGCCTGTTTCCTGCTTTGATGATAATGGACTGAAACCCTGAAGCTTGTAAGCCAGTCTCGATGAAATGTTGCCCTTATAAAAGCTGCATTGGTGATGGTGACTGTTCACAGCAGAAAAACCCTAACTAAGACAAGTATGAAATGCCGAAGGTCACAGCAAAGTTAAAATTCCTCTTTAATTGCCACAAACTCTGTGCTCCATAGGATAACCTGGTGCTAGGTGATATCAAGGATTTTAATTTGCCCCTTCGTATCACAATCCATAATTAACTGTGAGGCTCCAGGCATGCTCTCTCCTAAGGGCAGCTTTCTACTGTGTGACCATGGCATTGTTCTCCCCTCTCCTCAGATGACCTAATGACTAAGAATAACAACATTCTGTAGCCAGAGTGGCAAGAAAGCAATAATCTAGAGATAGGCTGTTCAAAAGATTGCACGTCAGCTACAAAGAGTGGCTGACATTTAGATATGATAGTGATGCTCAATTTAGTCCAAGCGATTTTTTAAAGAGCACCATTCAGACAGCCCATGCAGTTCCTGAGGTCAGATTGAATATTGCCCTGAAGACAGCCTCAGTCATCCTGCTTGAGTGGTAAGTAAAATAAGTAACTTTTGATAATGGCTGTAATAACACATTTAAGGTTGTTTGCTTATGTTAGAAATGGGTACATCTTATTGTCTCAACTATTTAACAGCAGCAAAATAGACTAATTTGACTAGATGACAATACTTTTACAGTAAATAAAGTACTTGGTTCTGTACTCCAGTTATAATTTATAAATTCAAAACTTAACTGAACTACCTCGACTGGTAAATGCCCTGTGTGGAGAAATATTGAGAAATTAAAAACGTGTTTTATTTGTTAGTTTGTGTGATGGTCAGGAAGACTGGTTTGTGTTGATTAGTATGGCTGCAAACAGTGGTGAACTGCAGCAGACATCTGGCAAACACATGGGACATACCGCTCCACCTGACTGCTTCATCCTGAAATGTGTGACATCCAGTCAGTGTACTCATATATAAAAGATGCTCTGATGTTTATGAAAATGGGGCAACAAAACTCTTTCTCAATATAACTAGTCTCCTGTCTGTGAAGATGTATAAAGAAAAAGTAGTTTAATTAATTTATTACTTAGTACTTGTCTTCCACATTAACATCTATACCTTATTTAGCAGTGCTTATGTTTCTGTGACATTTGTCCATATGGGCATGCCATAATTCTGATGAAACCCAGCAGACTGGGTGAGGCTAGTACTACTTACTCTCTGTCATGGTTAACTATACTAAGAGGAAACTTAGCAAAGGAGAGCCAGTGCTAATGACGACATCAGATCCTATCCTAACACGCCTTCAATCACACAGGTCTTATGAAAATTCATCTATCCTTTCATGAACAAAAGTGTGTGCCAAGTGTTCACTCTGTGGCACCTTCTTTGCATTCTGTAGTGTTCCTCTCTGTTTTCTCAAGCCAGCAAACACTATGAGAATAAGCGTGCCTAGGTGAAAGTATTTCTACACACAGTGAAAATGCCAGGGTAATGCTAGTTGAATTTGAACCACTTTTACCACCTAAGGAGAGAGTCACATTTGTCTAAGAGGTTTGCTGGAGTTACCATTAGGCATCTCTTAGTCTATTAACAGACTCACAGGTGTTCACCAAACAATTAAGACTAATTAGCCTCATTTTGATTAGATTGAATAGGGTACTCTGGAGGAAACGCTTAATGGTCATATAGATACTTATTTCACCCTTGGAGTTTTCTTTGTTGGCAAAGAATAAAATAAACTATGGGAAAATTATGGAGAAAAAAGAAATGGCTTAAAATATCATGGATAGGTAGCCAGAGTTAACTTGTTTTAAGGAAGAGAGTTGAATGTGTGAATTTGTCCATAGCTCGATCAAAACTACATTCTTATCTACTATGTACTGACTGAGTACTAAGTTGTTGAGATAATTTACTTCGCAGCCTTAGAGAACTCTTACAAGTCACACACTGGCATTCCATCTCATCTGTACTCCTGTGGTAGCCAATACTTGAAGAAATTACTGAACTTACCAAAGGTTCTAAAGCAGCAGATGCCACATGACTGCTCTATTGTAAAGGAATATTGTAAAGGATCCCCGATGCTTTGTTTCCTCCAATATATCAATATTTCCTAGGGACATCTCATTTGCTATGACATTATTTTTCAAATTTGAATAGCATGATGAAATGTACAAGCATGAATTATGATTTTTCAATTGCTTATTCTATTTAAAAATCTACATTCCGTGATAAGAGTTATTCTGACAATTTGCTTTGTACCAACTGTTTATTACACCTTGGAAAAAAATGGTAACAAAACCAATTCTTGAAAAATAAGTGCAAGTGAAAGTATAGTTGATAATGTGTTTTCATAAAATCTGAAACCCATATCTCATTGTTATGTATACTTTGTATTCATTTATCTATAACTCTTGAGTTGTCTGTGGTCTTAGAAACATTATTCATGTACTCAACTTAGAAATTCAGTAAAGTTACTTATCTTGAAAGACAATGAAACATGGCAGAAATCTAGGTATTGAAATATACTTAAAGTTACATGGATATAGTAAATAGACAAAATTTGTACAAAAGGACTGAGATTGATTTAGTATTGTTGAGCTTTAAATTTTTTATTAATTCACAACACATCTTGTTTACATTTATTCATAAAATAGCTATAAATATTATGTACATTTGACCATCTCACCTTCATATTTAAATCTTGAGAAATTGCAAAGTACATTGTAGCAGTACAATAATTACAGAAAATATATAGTTATTACAAAAGGTTCAATTATAGAAAAACATTTTATAATTTTCACTGTATAGGACTGGGTATCATACATGTGAGAACAACTCATGTGGTTTGCAAAGCTGCCTACTCCTTGATGTGGACAATTGACAACAGACTTCATCAGCTCTGGAACCATGATGAATTCCGGACTGAGCATCTTCATTGTATTCCTCAAGGACAATACGTACATATCTTTCCAACAATCAATGTAGTTTTGTATTTTATTTATTTTCTGAAGATTCAAAGTTTCAAGGAGAGGAAAGAAGAAAATGAAGGAAAGGGAGAATGATAGGGAGAGAATGAAATGTGAAGGAAGAGTCTCAATATGTACTCGAGGCTAGCCTAGAACTCACTACATCGTAGTAGCAGATAAACATTCTTAATAATTAATAAATGACAGCTCAATAATTCTAAGTTAAAATAGGTAACATCAAAATGGGACTAATTTCTTAAGTTCCAATTATTCCATCTTATTGACCTGATATTTGAAACTACAAGGCTTTTCCTTTCCTTTTCCTTCCTTCCTTCCTTCCTTTTTTCCTTCTTTCCTTCCTTTCTTCCTTCCTTCCTTCCTGCATGCATGCATGCTTTCCTGCCTTCCTGTGTCCCTCTCTCTCTTTCTTCTTGCCTTCCCCCTCCCTGTTTTCCCCCTTTCTACTTTTCTCTTTCTTTCTCCTTCCTTCCTTTTTACTTCTTCCTTCCTTTCTTCCTTTCTTCTTCCTTCCTTCCTTCCTTTTTACTTCTTCCTTCCATTCTTCCTTTCTTCTTCCCTTCTTCCTTTCTTCCTTTCTTCCTTTCCTTCTTCAACAATCTTAATCTGTATCCTTGACTAATCTGAAACTCAACATCTTTTTCCTTCTCCTTCCTAGGCACTGGATATTACTGGAATCACAGGCTGATTACAAGGATTCCTAAAGCCACACTGATAATTATTTCAAATGTCTACACTAAATATAATGTCATAATGATGTTCATATCTTCAAAATTCAAACTCCTGGAAAAGTCAATGAGTAATGTTGTAACCTCAGTAAATAATTAAATTGCATTGCTAAATTACATATAAAAGCTATAAACTGCGACCTTCAAGGCGACATATACCACAACTGAGCTATAAATGAATAATGAACAACAGCTCCTCCAAGCATTTCAGATAGGCTTCTGTGATTTCCCCACAGTGCTGAACTGCTACAGTAACTTTCAGTTCTATTTTCTTTCTTAGAGTCTCAACTTTAAAACCCTTACTTTATTCACAACGTAAAGTTACTTAAGAATATAAAATATAAATGCAAACAATGAAGACAAAATGAAGAATTCACATAAAGGACTGAAATTTTGCTTAATTTTTTATTAATAATTGAAACAAAACATATTGTTATGGTTTTATGAGAAAAAGAAAATGAAGCCTATTACCATGTCTCATCAATGTATTATTTAATATAAAAACGTTATTAATGTGATCCATATAGTTTATGTAAACAATCCAATGATTAGTGCGTTGTAATCATTCAGGAGACAATCATCAGGCATGCCCCTTGCATATCACTTCCTAAGAGACACTTGTAAAATATTTTAACTGTGTCTTCAGACATTTACCTCCCTGTTCAAAATGTCACTATTTGAACTTGGAATATCAGATATTACTGATTGAGTTCCTACTACACTAAGAGTATGACCGCCTTCAATTTACATTTCTGGTACCCCTCCTTACTTCAGAAACTGTTGTGACATAGTAGTTACTTTGCTTGCTTCTATGATAAAATACCAAGAATATCAAACTAAGGAAATAAAGGTTTATTTTGGTTCAGGTTCTGGCTTGTCAGGAGGTGCAGTCAGCTCTTCACATTACATGTGCAGTAAGGAGCCAGAGGGAGGTGGATATGGTCGTCATGCTGTCTCCTTGGTATTTGTTCCTTCACTCTGCCTCATAGTTTGTAGTGTGAGTTCCCACATTCAGAATGTATCCTCCCTTCCTGTTTAACCTTCTCTAGAAACAGCTTCTAAACTCATTCGTCAATGAAAATTAACCATCATAGAAGGGTTCTTAGAATTAAAAATAATTACATTTTGTATTTCTCTCTGTGTCTGTGCACCTCTATTTGTGGTGCATGTGTATGTGTGTGCGTATGTGTGTGTGTGTGTGTGTGTGTGTGTGTGTGTGTGTATACATATGCATCTCAAGACACACATATGTCAGTATGTGGATGTTGTGACAATTTGTAAAGTTGGTTTTCTCCTTTTAACAAGTGAGATGTTTTTAATTGGATATTTTATTTATTTACATTTCAAATGTTATCCCATTTCCCAGTTGGTTTCCACTCTGTAACCTCCCCATGCCATCCCTCCTCCTCCTGCTTCCTTCCACCCACTTCCACCTCACTGCTCTAGTATTCCTAACTCCTCCATTGGGATCCCTGTGCTCAGTCCAATGGTTGGCTGCAAGCATTCAGACCTGTATTGGTCAGACTCTGGCAGAGCCTCTCAGGAGAAAGCTGTATTAGGCTCCTGTCAGCCTGCACTTCTTGGCATCCACAGTAGGGTCTGGGCTTGATGTCTGCATATGGATGGATCCCCAGGTGGGACAGTCTTGCAAATCAAACTCAAATCTTTATGTCGGGCAACAAGCACTTCTATCTCCAGATATGTTGCCAGTCCTTAGATATTTTCACCAAGTCATATATCAGAGTTTATATTTTCCATGTTTATGTACATTGGATACAGCAGTGTTGTGTGGTATTCTATAATTGCTTTCTGTTTGTTGGAAATTATTGGGCTATTATTTGAAGGGTCTTTCTCAAGCAAATCTTCACAAGGCTCTTCTGTGTGGTACATATCAACATTACATATTATGTAGAGTACAATATTTTACCAAATGCTTAGCATATTTTCCAAAAATGTTATCAGTGTCCTATACATAGCAATCACACCAATCATTCTTCTCTCTCCTGTGTTGTGTGGAGTGTTATACCTATCTCTTGTGTCCAGGAACCCACTATTTTTTTTCTTTAGTCACATATTTTCTGATCCTTACTGTCTAAAATTTTTGAAATTTTATATGAAAACATTTTTCTCTCGTGTGTGTGTGTGTGTGTGTGCCTATGAGTATGTGTGTGTGTGTGTGTGTGTGTTTCTAGAATCAAAGCCTCTCTATTATGATGGGGAAATGCTTTAGCATTGTGCTATGCCTCATGGTTTGTAGTGTGAGTTCCCACATTCAGAGTGTATCCTCCCTTCCCATTTAACCTTCTCTAGAAAGAGCTTCTAAACCCATTCAAGTTGACAATGAAAATTAACCATCATAGCAGGGTTCTTAGAATTAAAAATAATTACATTTTGTATTTCTCTCTGTGTGTCTGTGCACCTTTATTTGTGGTGCATGTGTGTGTGTGCATACATATGCCTGTCAAGACACACATTTGTCAGTATACACACATGTGTAAGTGTAAGTATATGTGTATGTATATATCTAAAATACCTTCCTGGGCCAGTCAGGCAGATCAATCACAAAAGGCATTCACTTCCAAGCCTGGTGACCTGAAATTGATTCCCAGAACTCACAGGATGAAAGGAAAAGCAGAAACCAGTAAGCTATTCTCTGACCTTCACAAATGTACTACAGCATGCATGTTGGCTCACAGATATATACTTATGCTATAAATAAATAAAAGAGTAAATGTATAGATAAAAATAAATATAAAACCTAAATTACAGGACAAGAAAGAGCAAATGCATTTGCTGACATCCCTGACTTCCTGAATTTGATTCCCAACACCAATGTGATAGATACAAAGAATAGATTCTTCCAAATATTCCTACCATACATATGTACATATGTACACACATACACATACACATGGAAAAACAGAATATTTAAAAATCATGTTAACTTAGTGACCTTCCTTGTATGCCCCTCATACTCATTGGTAGGTAAATGAAATGAATATTTATTTCAAATAAACGATGTGTTTTGTTCTCTGCCATCTGAAGGTTTGTTGTATGGTTTTTCAAGCTAAATTCTTATACACTCTACACGGCTGAGAAAATTCTAGTGCCATTTCTTGGATAATGTATTTCCATGCTACTTGAAGGCTAGTGAATATGTATGTATATGTATATGTGTATGTGTATATGTAAGTGTATGTGTATGTGTATGTGTATATGTATGTGTATGTATAAGTGTATTTATTGTAAGAATATGTATAAGTTTATGTGTATGTGTAAGAGTATGTGTACATATATATGTATTGCTTCTAAGATGTATCTGCTAAATTCTCCATGTACTTTTATGTCACTATTTTATTTCTTAATTCATAGTAAATACTTTAAGACTTTTGTTTCTTTTAAGTTATGTTTTTTATATAGAGACAGAGCCTTTAAACATAGCTGAGGTTGGACTTGATCACATGTACCCTTTGTCTTCACCTCTTGAGTAGTTGGAATGGTGAGCATAAATGGTTTAGTTTATGTGTGTACTGACACCATGTAATCTTTTGGAGGAAAAAACTCACTGTGACCATATTACTACTTATATTATTCTGACTTTGGAATTTTCTTTTGTTCTCCCATTATATTAGTTGTTTTGAAAAGATATTTATAATTTTGATTTTCATTTTCATCATTTAGATTGAGTGGCTTTTGAACAGCCCTTACCTGACAGAGCATGGAGACAGATGAAAGCAATGAGACTTCACTGAGGCTGTGTTTACATGATGGCCCTGTAGGAAGCTATTCTTAAGGACTGTGGGCCTGGGTCTCGCTGCTGCTTTTGCTGGGACTGCACAATGCCTTAGTTAAAAAGAGGCAATGCATAGTCGTGAGATTTTATTATAGAAAAGAGAAAAGAGGACAGCCATGACCCTGTGGAGAGAGAGAGAAAGGAGAAGGAGAAGAGAAGAGAAGAAGAGAGAGGGCAAGAAAAGAAGAGGGCAAGGGAGGAAGAGAGAGAGAGAGCAAGAGAGAAAGCAAGAGAGAGGAGAAAGCAAGAAAGAGAGGAGGGCGAGAGAGCAAGAGAGAGAGGAGGGGCAAACTGCCCCTCATACTGTGAGATGGAACTATCTGTCTGTGGGGAGGGCATGCCTGGCTGTGGTCAGATGACTGGGGATAGGGCCCAGCTAGAATGCTAGGAGCTTGAGGCATTGTCTATGTGACCAAACATACATCTCCTCTGGGGGGGTGTGCTGCAGAGTGTTGGTTGGGACAGCAACAAGAGCCAGAGTCCCAGGAAATGTGACCAAACTCCTTCTATCACTTACAGGAAGAAATTATTGCCCACTGGGGCTCCGGAGTTCCAGACCTGTTCTCAACTTGGCCCAGGTTGCCTGAACAGACCACTCTCCCACAGAGGACCATCTAGACTGTCTATAAAATGATCACTGAACATTATTGGCAAGGTTTGCATGAAGTGTAGTTTGTTCTGTGACAACTGAAACAAGTAGTTGGAAAGAAAGACAAAAATGGACCTGGAAGACAAACTTTTATAGGCATTTATTGGCTTGCACGAAGGGGTGGACTCATTTTACACTAAGAACTCACCCGGGATTGCCATACTTGGAGTCTTCATTACTTAATTTTTCTGTATGGAGGCCATATGACTGCTTTTTGTTTCTACTTAAGTAAGTACAGAAGACAGCAAGAGAAGAGGAAATAACTATCATGTGTGAGTCCTCAAGAAGAACATTGCATTCTCTAACAGCACTGGGGACTGATGTCCAACACTTCCCATCACTGACTGACTAACTCTTTTTTTGTTTGTTTGTTTATTTGTTTTTCAAGACAGGGTTTCTCTGTATAGCCCTGGCTGTCCTGGAAATCACTTTGTAGACCAGGCTGGCCTCGAACTCAGGAATCCACCTGCCTCTGCCTCCCAAATGCTGGGATTAAAGGTATGTGCCACCACTGCCTGGCATGCTGACTGACTCTTGAGGGTCCTGAGGTTCAGTGCCCGTCTTATCTTCCCACACAGAAGTACCCAGTCTCTCTCCCATGCTGTGCCTCTTAGCCCATTGTTTTCCAGTCCAAATATTTAATTTATTTAAGTGTTTAATATTTATTTAATTTGACAAATAACTATATAAATATGGAAGAATCTTCAGATGAATCAACATGAAAAAGTATCTTCAGAATACTTTGATGTGTTTTTTTCTTATATATCCACTTGACAATTGTATTATAGCAAGGTTAAACAAAAATAGACTTAAACACAATGGTATCTCTTAATCTTTTTTTATTTTTGAAAATCTATCTAGTAAATTCTTAACCTTTAGATAGGGTTTCAACAGTTAGACTGTTAGGAATATTAACAAAAATAAAAAATAATAGCAAAACTTGAAATTAAGACTTTGGGAAAGAGTTTATAAAGATATTTTGGAGAAGAATTTATGATTATCACTTGTTTATTTTCTGTAGAAACTTCTTTTCCAACTACGGGGCAATTCGTGTTTGGGTGTTTGTCCTCACAAGTCCTTTCATGGTTGAGAGGTAATAACTCAATTCTCTGGAGCAAGTTTACTTTCTGTCATATGTATCCAGAAAGTTGGGCATTTTTCATGTATTTTATTTCGGGTCAATTAATGAAAGTTATTAGACTAATCACTCGCTAATCATTTACAGAACACTAAGCTGTGAAATCTCCAGTAAATGGTACAGTTCATTTCAGACTTGCCCTCAGATACTCGAGTGCCCAGCTTTCTGGACAAAACCAGCAGTCTGGTGGAAGCTCTAAAGCAGCATCTACCTCTGAAACTGTGTCTTGCCAACATCACATCATCAGGTAACCGTACATTCATTAAAGCTAAAGTCATAAATCATTCCAAAGCCATGCAGCTAGAGAAGGCAGAAGAAAATATCATTCTGTACTCAGTTTAAAATAAAGTAGGAGAAAGGAGAGATACCTTCAGCACCATAATGTGAGATAGATTAATTAATCCCATGAATCAAATAAACTGCTATTAAGAATCAAAGGTAGGATACTCTAGAGTTATTTGTGGCTCAAAAATAGTAAGAAGTTAAAGCTTATCTTGGGGAACAATGTCACTCAAGCCAGTTTTGAAACTTTATTCACCAGGTAAGAGATGATGTGGGACTAGGACTATCTTAGCGATGGTGGATGGTGAAACTGAGGAACATGTCTGAGGCCTCAGACACTACAGATGGTTTTGATCATTTTCTCAAAGGATTTGTAGGTCTCAACATACCTCCTTCTTAAAGATATATTTGATTAAGGCAAAATTATTTTGAAAAATAAGAAAAGAATAATAAAGTTCAAAAGACCATAGGTCAAGGCACAGGCCAAATGAGGAACCTGGAGGCAGAGGTCATGGAAGAATGCTGCTTAAAGACTTGCTCCACATGGCTTACAGACTCTGCTTCCTTTTTTTTTCTTTTTTATTAGATATATTCTTCCTTTACATGTCTAATTATATCTCCTTTCCTGGTTTCCCATCAGGAAAAAATAAAAATAAAAGTGGAAAAAAAAATAAATTTGAACCAACCCACCTTCTGCAGGCCGGCCAGCCTCAACCTCTCTCAACCTGCTGGAGAATCAGGGTTCCAGTACAAGTAAACAAGGTGTTATCGAAGAAATGACAGACAGACACGACACAAGGAAGTGCAGGATCTGAATGTATTTCTCAAAATGGCATCAAACTTTTACAGTCATTACAAAAGAGAAAAGAAAAATCTAGCAGCTAGTCAAGGTATGTCTGAGACCATCTGAAACACACTGGGTCTAAAACTGCAGCCATCTCCTCTGGACTGGTGCAGCACCCCCAGGCTCTGAGCACACTCAGGCCTGCGTGGGCCTGGCCAGAGTTCTGGGGGGCGGGGTGAGCCAGCCAGGAGGGTGGAATCTCAAATGCTCTGCTGCTACACACTGCTTCACACACACACACACACACACACACACACACACAATGGGCTCAAGGTCCCACTCATCCTTAGTAAAGGCCCACTATGCTAATCTTTGGGCTAGCAGAGACAAGTCCCAGGGGTCTCATTCTTCTAATCCCTGGGAGTGATTCAACTACTGTACAGGACTGAAAACTTGACTTGCCCTGGGATTATCAACTTCTATTCTGTAATCTTCAATGCCCTACCCCCCTCATTATCTCTCTAACAATGCCTGAGGCTATTAGTCTGAATGTGTAACATTGCCTGTAAAATTCCAAGCCAGGGTTTGGCTAGGATTTTGGAACATTGGTAGAGGTCAGAGAGCAAGGTTTAATTTTGTTTAGCTATTATCGTAAATCATATCTTGGTGGGCAACTAGCACACAAGACTATCGCAAGGACATATCGGGGGTACCTCTGAGTTAGGGTTTGCAGGAGACTGGCTTCCTTTTTGCCCCATAAACTGCTATCATTCAAAGTGTGCATGACACCCACCCTTTCCCACCTCCTGGCCCCTGGCATTCCCCTACACTGGGACATAGAACCTCCACAGGACCAAAGGCCTCTCCTCCCATTGATGACTGACTAGGCCATTCTCTGCTATACATATGCTGCTGGAGCCATGAGTCCCACCATGTGTATTCTTTGGTTGGTGGTTTAGTCCCTGGGAGCTCTGAGGGTACTAGTTAGTTCATATTGTTATTCATTCTAGGGTATTCAAACCCTTCAGCTCCTTGAATCCTCTCTCTAGCTCCTTTATTCAGGACTCTGTGCTCAGTCCAGTGGATGGTTGTAAGCCTCTACTCCTGTGTTAGTTGGGCACTGTCAGAGACTCTCAGGAGACAGCTATATCAGGCTCCTGAGGTTGTGGAAAAAGAGGAACACTCCTTCATTACTGGTGGGATTGCAAGCTGGTACAACCACTTGGGAAATCAGTTTGGCAGTTCCTATGGAAATTGGACATAGTACTACCAGAGGAACTAGCTATACCACTCCTGGGCATATACACAGATGATGCTCCAACATGTAATAAGGACACATACTCCACTACATTCATAGCAGCCTTACTTATAATAGCCAGAAACTGGAAACAACCCAGATGACCCTCAACAGAGGAATGGATACAGAAAATGTGGTACATCTGCACAATGGAGTACTACTCAGCTATTACAAACAATGAATTTATAAAATTCTTGGGGAAATTGATGGACCTGGAGAATATCATCCTGAGTGAGGTAATCCAATCACAAAAGACTACACATGGTATGCATTCTCTGATAAGTGGATATTAACCCATAAGATCGGAATACACAAAGTACAATCCACAAACCACAAGAAACTCAAGAAGAAGGAAGACCAAAGTGTGGATACTTGGTTCCTTCTTAAAAGGGGGAACAAAATATTCAGTCTACTTTCTTACACACCCAGGACCAGGGAGGGAGCCATCCACAGTGGATCTTGACTTTCTACATCAAGAAAGCATAATCAAGCCTCCTGAAGTCCCTTCCTGGAATACCCAGGGAATATGTTCTCAGTTCCCCGGCAATGGGATTTCACCAGTTATGAAATGTCCTGAAAGTACTCACACTTAAGCCTATGAGGACAATTGTTCCATTCTATATGTGTAACATAGGCATGGGGTAGATATATTCTCAGTTTTCAGACACCCAGACATGAAGGTGTTCAGTATAAAGCACTTTATTTGTGTCATGGTCTTGACTAAGAGATCACTCTTCATATGCCCAGTTAGTGCAGGCACAACTTCACAAGCTTGTCCTGCTACAGTATTTCAGGCCAGCCGTACTGTTTTTCTCTCATACAATTGTGAACTACAGAACAGTTTGTAAAAAGACATGAGCACAGAGCCTGTAGTTCTGAGAACCATTACATCTTGAGTCATTTACTTTGTATACCACTAAAGAGCTGACCGTAGAATTTTCTTCTTCTGTCTCAACAAAATTATCTAAAGGTTAATAATTTATTATAGTATACTTTCCTAAGATGCAAAAAAAAGGCCCCAGTTTATTAAAGTTTGCATGGTTTGTCTTTAATAGTGCAGAAAGTTTTCTCTGAGAAATACTCAAATAATTACTTCTTATTTTTCATTTATGTACTATTATGTTTCAAAAACAAGTTTTACAATATTGTTAAAAAGAAGTTGATCATAAGATTAAAATATTTTGATTAAAAAGAAATATTTGGACATGTGCAGGTCTTAGGTGCTATATTTTTTCAATGTGCCATAAATTCATTGAAAGATGGAATGATACTTGCTGCTTCACTCCCATTAACACCCTTAGAGTAAGAATTCACCTATAAATGTTATGCAAAAGTATTTTGAAGTGGTAAGGCCAGTTATCTTAGGTGAGGTTTCTGATTCTGTGATAAAGAGCCAAGACCACAAGGAATTTGACTAACAAAAGGCTAAGCTAGCTTATTCTTTCACATGACAATCAATCATCAAACAATTCAGGGAAGACACTCAAGGCAGGAACCTAGAGGCAGGTCCCATGGAAGAGTGCTGCTTACTGGCTTATTCCACATGGCTTGGAAGCCTACTTTCTTACACACCCAGGACCACTTGCCCAGGGATAGAATCATCCACAATGAGCTCTGCCTTTCTACATCAGTGATTAATCCAGGAAATGTTCCACAGACTTGCTCATAGGCGAGTCCGACAGCATCTCAATTGAGGATCCTCTTCCAAAATGACTGTAGCTTATGTAAAGTTGACAAAACACTAGCCATCATAACTGAAATGAACATACCAGTTCAAAAATAACCTGTTGACTAAAAAAACATGACAAAATAAGCTTTTATTGGACATTTAAAAGCTTCTTTTCCATAAAATCATCTTTTAAGTTAAAAATTTACTACCAAGTAGGTCCCAATGAGATGAAGTTTAGGATCCAAGGATTACAGAGGGAAAAAAGCATCAATGACATTACATTTTGATGTCATATACTGGGAACTTGTAATATATGCCCCCTATCATAACTGGAGGGCACAGGAACCTGTGTCTTTTGGGAAGATAAAAGAAGTGAAAACAAAACCTAGAACAAGGGTATCCAAATCCAAATGATTTCCTTCCATACTAAGTTAAAGTTATTCTATTGATACCAGATCCCTGAGACTGTAAGAATAAGGTTCTTCTATGGACACCAATAGAAAGAAAGAGTACAGTTTTGAAAGGAAGGCTGACCTTTGTTGCCAAATTAAATTTATGTTATCTTCAGGATAGGGTGGGACTAAGTTTGGCTAAAATCACCAGGGTAACTAACATGATGATTATTTCCAGGTGTTAACTACCAGAGGACAAAGGGTTTCAAGTTTTCGAAGTCCACTTTCATGAAATAGAGTTGCTCAGAAGTCAGATATTCTACTATTAATGTTCACCTTAAAATGATCAGTTTTAGCCTCGGTAAGTGTGTCATAATTCCAGGAAAATCTATCCTTTATGAGTAAGAATAAAAGACAGATGGATAAAACATTATATGCAAGATGGTAGTTCTAAGGAAGTCTACAAATAACATTCCATTAAAAAAGAAAGAAGAAAGAAAGAAAATCAGTAAGTCTGAAACCGCTTTGGCGGAAGCCTGCAAAAAGAAGGCCTGTATCCAATGCTTGGCACACACTGACACCTGAAATGGAGTTCAGAGGGTTGGACTTTTTCTCTTTTTTTGAGTGAAACTATACAGATTTCACTATAAACCTGCCATACTAATAATTGATAAATAGTTTAAACTATTAGCTAGGAATAATATTGATATTTGGCATTCTTGAGATGTTATGATAATTGGCAGAGACATCAAACAAAATATACTTAGTTTGGAAAATATTTTCCAAATGAAATAAAACCACATAAAATGAGACAGGTTCTAGAAACATAAATAATAAAACAAAGGAGGGAACATGAAACATCCGGACACAGCCCAAGTAAGAATGTTGACAACAAATCAGGGGATAGAAAAGGAGAAATTCTTTGTGTCTGTATAAATCAGTATATTTCCTTAGATCCCCCTAATGTCTCTAACGGTTTCAAATTACCATTTTTTTTTCTTTTGCCATCTGTTGTTTCTGCTTCACAGTGTGTCCTCTTAATTTACTGTAATTAAACTTCTTCTAATTATTTCTATCAAGTCTCAGTTTATGCATATCTCTAATCAACAATTGCAAATGCATCAAATAAGTAATATAATCATTCAACTGTAAAAACAACAAACAAACAAACAAACCATGTGATTGTTTATGGTTAGGTACTTGGTAGTATGGCTGCTTCTCACCTTCTGATCCTAAGACAGAAGGGTTTTGTCTCACTCAGTACACACAGTGCTAGAGATTAAATTGATTTGGATTCCACAGGAAAACAGCCACATTTCTACGGCATAAGAAAATCCTTCTTAAGGTTCTACGCCCCAGTGTAGAGGAATACCAGGGCCAGGAAGCAGGAGAGGGTGGGTTGGTGAGCAGGGGGAGGGTGGAGGGAATAGGGGTTATCATTTAAAATCTAAATAAAGGAAATATCTAATAAAAAATAAATTAAAAAAAAGAGTCCTTCTTAGCCACACAGATTAGTGTTTGGAAAACAAAGGAACTTAAGGAAGTTCACAGCAGCTAAAGGTGAAGAATCAACTCATTCATAGCCAACTCTCAAATACCATACAGCTCATAAATGCATCCGTCTAACTGCTATTTAAGCTGTGTGTGATAGATCATGCTGACTAGACAATAAAAAGTCTATTATAGTGTTCAAAGTGATAATTTAAATCTATGTTGTACAGTTTTTATAGGAAGTTTAAGAAGCTAAATCTTATTAACAAAAGCATAAGTGTTCTCCAGTGGCATGGGAGAGGGACAGAGGCTTGCCATCTGTCGTCTAATGGAGAGAGTCTACAAGGGAAAAAACATGTCATCATGCCTATTGAAAAGGACTAGTGTCAACTATATGGATAATATTGGCATGAACTATGGACAATTAGAACAAGAGACTTCATTTGGATAGCAAATTTAGTATGGGTAGTATCGTTTCAAGGATGAAGCTAGTCTTGAAGCTAGTTCTCTGCCACATGCCTGCTTCAGTAAACACCTGGGGATGAATACTACCTAGGGATGGTGGCATTCACCAGTCAGAAAGTTAATTATGTCTAGTCAATTTCTTACTTCTCTCTTCGTACTCCCCTGAATCCACAGTAGGAAATGCAGTCACAAGCTATCAGTTCAATAATGCTGTGAGTTCTGAAAGAAAGAAGTCTTGTTTTATTCATCTTCATAGCTAATGCCACAGGTATGAGAAAAAATTGAAGTCATTCTAAATCCAATTCCAAAGCTAGAGGACAGAAGAAGGAGAAACATGAGGAAAATTAACCAGTTCATAACTGCTATGGGGCAAACCAACAAAATGTACTTTTCTGTTCCACATTTGTGATTCTAAGTTAAAACCTAGGCTTATATCCCATGTTATTGATAGGGCCTGACAGCTTGTATTATATGATACCAGGCAAGCCCAAAGCAACAAGTACTTCTCCCTCATGACTATAGTCCCAACTCAAATGCTCACCTCTATATAATGTAGCCAATATAGATGTTTATATGAACACTTTATTCAACTTAATGTATTTTCTCTTTTTACATTTTTTCAGAATCATATAATTATAAATTTCCCCATTCCCCTTTCTTCTTGAAAATTCTTCTATGTACCCCTATGGATCTCGACACTGTCCTTCAAATTTATGGAATTTTTTTCACTACGCGTTATTGCTTTCTATATATTTTTCTAAATATAATCTGTTGGTCTGTATAATGTTACTTATATGTATGTTTTTAGGACTGACCATTTATCACTGGACAATCCATTGGTGTGCTCTATTCTTGACAGTAGCATCTCTCGGTGTTCCTCAGTAGCATATAATGTTTGTTGGGGTTTTTGTTTGATGCATCATGGACTTATCCTTGGCCATTTTTCCCAGGTCCACTAATGCTATCCTTGTTCAGCTCATGTTTGGGAGACATACTGATGAAGCTCTACGGGTGTAGCTTCTGACATTAGGAGGAGGCATAATTTCACAGCAAATTCCCTGATCCTCTGGCCCTTAGAATCCTTCTGATCTCTCTTCCACAAAAACTCCTGAGCGTTCAGTGAAGGTATACTCATGGCTGTTTTCTTAGTAAAGTGTTTATTTACCTAGTCCATGAGCATTTCCCTACCTGTTAGTTATCCCTGCTACTGGAAGTTTGAGGAAATCACAGGACAATTGCTGTTACTTTGAGACATGTTCCTTATCAGAATTACTTGGTGTTCCATACAGTTGCCAAGCATTCTAAATTATAAAAAGCTGTGACTAGATCATTTATTTAATACTGGATAACAGCTGTTGCTGATGTAGCAATGTTTGGGTGCGGATTCAGAATTTAGCTGTAGAAGGTAGGTTTATTGGAGTCTGGTGTGGTAGCCTGCGGATGTTTGGCCCCCATTGACTTGTGTGATTCAATGTTTGGCCCATGGGGAATAGGAGTACTTCTAGGAGGTGTGGCCTGGTTGGAGGAAGTGCATCACTGTGGAGGCAGACTTTGAGTTCTCATTCATATGCTCAAGCTCCACACAGTTTAGAACTCAGTGCCTTTTGGTTACGTGATGATCAAGATGTAGAGTCCTCAGCTCCTTCTCCAGCTCCACGTCTTCCTTAATGCTGTAACGATTCCTGCCATGATGATAATGGACTGAACCTCTGAACTATAAACCAGCCTTAATTCATGTTTCTATTTAGAAGAGTTGCCTTGGTCATGGTGTTTCTTCACAGCAATAAAATCCTAACCAAGACAGAATGTAAGTTGAAAGTACTTTGGGTACAGGAAAATGAATGAAAAACGATGAATGAATAACAGATCCAAGTAGAAAAAGTGCATAGATAGTAATTGAAGGCAATCAACAGCAGGGCCTGAGTCAAGCTGGAGCACATGGGACACTCTGGAGTTCTTTCTTGGTCATTTGCCCCACCCCCCCAACACATACACTGTGTGGCTAGATATTCAGCTCAAAAGTTTGATGGGCCATTTGCCAAAGAAATGTCAGTTCTCCACTTCTTTATGGTATCTAGATGAAAGAGTGGCACCCTGTCCTACTTCTGCCATAGTTTTCTGACATTAGTGCCATATACCTGATGGGCCCCATTTTGGCTCTGGTTTGGGACTTGAGTCATTTCTGCACTGGGGTGACTCAGTAAGACCTTTCTGGCTCTGCCTCTCCCATTGTTGCTGAAGTAGAGCTTTGCTATTGGCCCTGTCAGTCACTCCATACGCTCTGTCACCCTACCCCTCCTCCTACCTCATCTTACCCCACCAAAAATCCCCCTCCTTTCATTCCAAACTTATGTAAGCAAGAGGCTAATGCCATAAAATTGAGTTCCTGCTTTGACAGACTCCAGGCCCCAGTCTGGGTGTGTTTCTTTTGAGCTGTCCACACTCGACATTCTGATCAGTGCTGGAGAGACCCTGGTGAGAATGGGACCTGTCTTCTTTTGCCTGGACCTGCCGGCAAGGCATATACCTATGTACCATATACTCATGGTCACAATATACTTTGAGAAATATATAGGGTAGTTTGTAACTTTGTCACGGTAAACACTGGAAAAACACTGTTGTAAATGAGGGCACTATGAAATCATCAGGCTAGACCACTCCATTAGGTAGAATGAAAAGTTTATTGGGGAATTTGAAATTGTCAGGCTCTCCCTCCGAGTGGGAGGTAGAGAGAACACCAAAAGTCATAAAAGGGCTTTCCAGTTTGAAGTGAGTATGTTGCTGTGGGAGGAAGCCTGTGAGGTGAAATAGCTTGGGAGTTTGAAGAGTGGGAGAAAGCGTGCAGGCCAGAACAGCCTGGGTGCTAGTGGAAGAGCTTTGCTCTGTTATAAGCTTATTTGAGTTACTATGGAACGAGATGCCCCACTGCAAGAAGTGGTTGACTTCCTGATTGACTCAGGGACACAATGCCTTTTCCTGCTTGAAGGTTTCTGAAGAGTGCTGAATGTGAGTTTTTGTTTATCGGAGATTATCACTGTTTTACCCATAAATACAGTTTACATTCGGGTGGGGCACAGTCAGGTCCCAAGAGAAAGCAGTAGAGAAAGGAAAATAACTGGATAATCCATAAGTCATTTAAGGCTCCTTTAGAAACATTAACATTAATTCTGTAAGGCAAAAACCAAAAACCAAAAACCAAAACAACAAATGAACATAAGCAAAGAAACAAAGGAAGGAGACTTTGGGTCCGAGGTAATAAAGTACCACCATGGAGCAAGACTCACAGCTGTTTATGAAATCAAGCAAACCTATTTTTCCAGATGCTTCTACTGGAGAATGCCAGAACCCACACTCAGCAAGGGCAAAGCACACAGAAATAAGTAGGCCATCTCTCCATGGCCAGTAACAAGGGTTACAATCACTACCCCAGAAGGGAAAGCATATGGTTACCATGCGCACACTGCAAGTGAGTTCAGTAAGTTCAAGGATGAGATCTTTTCAGTGAGGACACTGCATCTTCGAAGTTGGAATTAATTCTATTCGCCAGGCACTGCCCCAAATCTGAGACAAACAAAATCAACAACCACTTTAGTGTGCCTGAGAGGCTTTCTGCCAGAGGATTGCCGTTCTAATTAAGCCCTCAGACTCTTTAACATGCTAATTTTACCCATTAATGTGTAGATGAAGTGGTTTCAGTTGTATCTGCCATTCATCCTTACAGAGCTTAATGTACATTTTTTTGGAAAACTGGCCTATATTATTTATTATTTTTTACTATATTAGGCTAAGAAAACATGAGCTCTTACAGAGAATATTCTTTTTTTTTAATTTCAATTTTGGGAGACCAAAGTTTTACAGGTTCAAAAATTGAAAAGGATAAAGAGAGAGCAGGGACCAGCAAAGATGGCTCAGTGTAAGTGAAATGAACTCTCTCAAACTCATTTTTCTGAGTCCCTAACCTCAGCAAGTCCCATAAAGTAGGAGGTAGGGGAGCAAAACAGGGTTAAAGGTCATTATAATAATGACAAGTCTAGAAATATAAGGCAAGTTAGTTAATTCACTTGACCGCAGGTCAAATACTGACAGGATTTAACTGTATATGAAGAAATGAAGTAGCAAAGAGGGACACTAAACTTAGAGTGCTGAACAAAATGTCACTTCCTCATAATTCACTTCAAAATGGATACACTTTGGGTTCGAGGTACTTTTTAAATTTGTAACTCATTTTTTTGATACCCCAGTTTTAATCAACTAAAAACAGAACTATAAGTATCAACAACCTTATCCAAGTTGGGAAGAGATAAACTACTGTGTATATATTATGTACTATAATGTTGCTACTACAACCTATTTGACATATTTGCTCAGAGAGCATTCCTGGAGTTTGTAACATGCACGATGCCAGGTGAGCTTGTCTATAGCCTGAACTGAAGCAGTTCTGATAGACAGCAGGTGATCCTAAATGATGTTATTCAATGACACTGGCTAAGGTACAGAGGAGCACACACAACTCAGAGAGAGCAATCGTGGCATAGACTTTTACTGTAGTAGCTCTGGTCTGTAGAAACTCTTAGATAAGAAAGTACACAAGCTGTTCCTCAGAAAAAGGTTGGAAAATCCACTCCAAGTTAGTTGAAGGAGACTTTTCAGGGATTCAAGGGAACAGAAGCGTTTAATTGATCCAGACAATAGACTTAATATCATAACCTCAGAAGCCTCCTCATGACCTTCCATGAAACATGCTTGAAGCCTGTAAAGAACCCTATGACTGGGGAAATCCAATCAACAACCAGCCTTTCCCAGGACTCAATCCACCTCTCATCAGCTTCTCTTCGGAAGGCAAATTTGGGTGTTTCCCAACTCCTGATCTCCCAACAAGAGCAACAAGGTACAACATATAGCTTTCTCTTGGCGTTATGGATTGGTCTTAATGTATATCAACTAGCAAGACCGTGCTGAGTGTTATCACCAGCAGTGGAAGTTTTCACTGACGTAGGGCAGGAAGTTGAATTAAGTTCTGAGTATAGCTTTGGTAATTGAGAATTTACAACCAAGGAATTGGAGAAAGCTCATGAAGGGACCGGAAAATTTCTAACAGGAAACACCACCACGAGTAAGATAGGACTTGGCTAAATCAAAACAACGTGCTGAGAACAGGTAAAGTAAAGGAAAAAACATCAAAGATAAAAGGCAGAGTATCTTCAAGGTGATCAGATAATCATACACTAAATTAACATAATTTTTGAAAAAACTGGATCTTAAAAAGAAAGGTGGGAGGAAACTAGACTAGTTTGATCAAGCCAAAAATTCTCTTCACCAAGAGTGATTTGTAATTAAAATTAACTTGCTTTTTAATTTAAATGCAGAAACAACTTAGTTACATTTCAGTTATTAGAAGTATAATCTATTTACAGGTGAGAAATGCTTGTCAGTCAAATGCTTCCCTCATAAGCATGATGACTTAAGTTTAGATTCCCAGTACCTCCAAAAGCTGGGAGTGGTACTTCATGACTATAACCCAGGAATAGAAATGAAGCATTCCTGAAACTTCTAATGCAGAGGGGGCCAATCCTGAAGTATGTTTAGTGAGGTACCCACATCTTAAAATGAAGGTAGAAAGCAGTAGAAGGCATAACATTGACCTCTGACCCCTGCAAGTATGGATATACTAATACATGTATATGTATACATGCACATGCACACACACCACCACCACCACCACCACCACCACCACCACCACCACCACACCTTTGTGTATTTGTCTCTGCAAGAGTCAGAAAAATTTGAAGCAAAAAAACATCACCATCTTTAGGAAGGCACTGCGTTGTGGTATTTATATAAACTGGTGACATGACAGTGCCATGGTATTGTTAAAGAGCTGGTTTTGATTTTAGATGTGTGTGAGAGAGACAGAGAGAGAATTTCCAGAGGCATCTGAAAGAGTTCAAAACATGGAGAGAAAGAAAATGACTGGCAGATTAAACATGGGCAGAGCTATCTATGAGAGAGCAGACAATAGAAGTGGACAGAGAGAGATAATAGTAAGAGAAGCAAGAATAGAGGAGAGAGAGAGAGAGAGAGAGAGAGAGAGAG
>NW_022196915.1:100694931-100706797 GCF_008632895.1 Mastomys coucha | reverse complement strand
AGAGAGAGAGAGAGAGAGAAAGAGAGAGAGAGAAGCATTGTGAGAATAGAAGATGAATGAATGAGAGAAGTGCATGGACTAGAGGGTAGGGGAGGAGGTGAGAAGGTGAAGGCGTAAGATGCTGACATGGACTTTGAAATGTGTAAGAGGTACTTGTACCTCATAGGTAGCCATATGTCCCTTCTGTCAGAGGTAAGGAAATGAATCCTTTTGGTAGAAGGGAACTGGCTTCACAAGTTCTGAAAAATTGCTGGTTTTTAATCTAACTACCAGAAACTCTCCAATAGTCTAGGTTGAATTCATTTCTGGATATACGACCTGCCTTTGAAGTTTGTGGAATTGGAGTTTCCTGTGAACCTGATAGTAATGACTTCAGACCTAGGGCTGGATCTCTGCTATTTACCAACACTGCTATGGCCTCATGTCAGGCTACATCTCAAGTTTCTCTATCCTTGTGTGTATAAAATGGAATGATAGCAATACCCCCAAGCCTGGCATAGAGTAGCAATTCTGTTAGCCTGCTATTATTAATGTTTGTGATTTCTTTCAGCACTATTACTACTTTATGAATATCATTACTCTGCTGTGCATGAGACATTGGAAAGGGGAAGCTAGTTTCCAACAGATAGCGTTGGGGAGCTTCTAAAGATCTCAATGGAATAGTGACACCATCTAGACTCTAGGATGTGGCTCTTTGTACATCTTCAGTATTTCCTTGGAAGTGTCTCTGGACGGCAGCTGCCCTCCACATCTTTGTAAGCTAGGATGGCCTCTGCAGTGAGACCATTTCTAATTCAAATCTCAGGCTGAAATGCTCCCTTTTGAATATTGTATGATATCACAAGAGGAAAAGTCTCCACCTGACTCACATAACCTGTTAGCTTCCAAACCCTAAATCCCCCAAGTACATTACTACTTAGAATGTCCAAAATGACTGTCTGGGCTCAGTTCACGCTGGATTCTAACACAAGAAACAGAAGGCTTGTTGGCAGATAGATAAAAGCTTATATTAGTATTCCTCAGATTGGTGGGATATGGCTTTCTGTCATCGGATAGGAAGAGCAGCTTCCCTTACCTCCAGTTCCTTTTTAACACACACAAAGGCCCCAACCCAGCCTCCCCCGCTCTCCTTCCCCATTTTCACTCTAAAAGTCCTAGGTTGTTCCAGATTTTAGCTAACCCTTACCCTTAACTACCAGCTCTCTTTATAGCTGAAAACTCTTTTCTCATTCTTATTTGCTAGTCTCTCTGACCCCAGGAGGTAACCATGGCAGCTTTCTAGTTCCCTTAATACCACTAGATATGTGTGTCCATGTGAGACACAGCCACACAGAAAATTTTATTTCTAATATACCTTCTTTCTACTCATAGAGTGTTGTAGTTTGGTGGTGTAATTGTGCCCTTGTGTATATAACCAAAGACAGTCACAATTCATATATACTAAAACATTGTGTGAAATTGCTGTTGAGGTTTGGTCTCTTGTTATGTATTGTAGTGAGAAATTCTGTACCTAAAGGGAAAGTCTAGGCCTGGGAGTGAATTCTCACATTCACAATCCTTTGTTGACGAAACCTTGTTCCTTGATTTAAAACTATTGGTTAAATAAAATTGGCTATAGCCAATTACTAGAGGGATTAGAGCTAAGTGGATTTTGAGTCAGCTGTTGGGGGTGGAGAAGAAAAAGGAGAGAGGAAAGACAAGAAGAAGGAGGAAGAACAAGAAGAGAGGAAGAAGCTGCCATGAGGGAACATGGACCATGAGGAAGGATCTGGGGTATACCATTGGAGGGGTAGCCAGGCCAGCAGATAAAAGAGTAGATTAGAGGTTGCCCCCTAGTAATTGTCAAAGCCAAATAAAATAACCATAGTCTGAGTCTCATTTATGTGTAAGCTACGTGGGGATAAGCTTAAATGGGTTGTACTACAAATTGCTTTTTTTGCTTATGTGAACAAACTATATATCAAGTATAAATTTGATTGTGTATAGAATCTGGTTTGATCAAGAAGTTGCCTCATCCAATGTACATGTGGATATCTCAAAATCCAAAACAATCAAAATAATACGAAACCCCAAATATTTCTGAGACCAAGAATTAATGATCAGAGACCCATTTTGCAGATCATGCTTGCCGGAAGGAAGAACATACAGATACATTTCTGGGATTCTAGTGCTACTTCATTACCATACAATGTAAATCCTGAAACAACATTAGAGACAAGAAGAGGTGACCCAGATCCCTAACACAAAATGAAGTGTCCTGGATAAGCAGGTTCCTGAAGAGGAGAAGGTATAAATCATCAGTGACTATGAGTGTGCATGGTGCTCTTAGGTAACCACAGCTACCTGTAAGTGAAAATAGATCAACAGAAAACTGCATGAGAGTCAGGACACTAGTGGGAAATGGCCGGAATTTCAGCCTTTCTTAGGGGAAGCCCTCAAGGCTTCAGAGCATCCAACCTCTCCGTCCCTTGCTTCCAGTGTTCAGAAAGCCCAGGAGAGGCACCTCAGTAACACAGAGTTCAACACAGGCCAGCTCATGATCCTGCCTAGGATTGGAGACACAAGGAAACACAGAGCAATACAAGAAGTCATACAAATTACTTCAATTTCTCTCTGATTCCTTTGCCCAAATGGAAAATATTGATGTATTAAAACTGCTGTGATTATTTTCCTGGAATGTTCTAGCAGTTACTTTCTTTCAAATTGATTAAGAATGTCCGAAACATTTTAAGCAGAAATAGACTTGTTTAATTTGTATAAAAAGAAAAATATATATTTTAAACAATGCTAAGAATGGGTGTCAATACATTTATAGTCATAAGCTCTTCTTATTGACCTTCTGTTGTTTATTTTTATGGATGCCAAACTTCCTGCAAGAATGCTATTTGAATACTCAGTGAACCCTATGTTTTAGAATTTTGAGCCACCAGAGGTGTGGAGTCTCAGGTGGTTCTCCTCGTGGAGTGAGGCAGGATGTGGCTGCATTTCCACTGGTCCCTTGAAGGCTTCCTCTCTCAGCCGCTGAGCTCTATTCCCAGCTTGAGTCCTTTCCTCGCACCCTCAAACAAGCGGTGGTCCATCTGCTTCTTTTTCCCCTTGCATCTCCTTTTCTTTTTCTCTTCCATTTTCTACTCTATAAGGTCCTCTGTGCATTCTATTTGGTTCAGGTGAAACAGACATATTTGTCCCCTCTACAGAAGAGCTGCCCATCAACTTTTGAAGAGATTTTCTTTCTGTCACAGGATAGTATGAAAGAAGAAGACACAAACATTGAACTGTGCCCACTTTTTGCCTCCTCAGAACACTGGTAGTCCAGGGCTTCATACTTAAATCAGGACCAGCCTGCTGTCTAGCAGGCCAGGCACCTAAGGCCAGTCTTAAGAGGCCTGAAGTGGGTCATTGTCTTTTTAACACAACAGAGTTTTAAATACACATGTTATTGATGTTTACAGAGATAAGTAAATACCTCTAATTTAAAAAACACACACACAATAACAAGAATCAGCCCATAGATCTGTTGCTTTTTAATGCCATTTGTACCAAGCTACAAAACTTCAAAACAATCACAGAATTCTGACATGGTGATGTATGCCTGTGATCCCAGTAGTTGGGGGACAGAGGCAGGAAGATCAAGCTAAATCTGAGGCCTGTCCATCAACACAGTGAATGCAAGTCACCATCAGGGGACTACATAATGTGACCCTGTCTCAAAACAAAAGGAAATAAATCACCACCACCACCACCAACAAAAAAATGTCAAACAACCAACACAGTGATTGACTATGCCCTAACACAACAAGGACCAGTGGAGGAGTCATTTACACAGAACCAGCCCTTTGTTGTCACAAAGAGAGAAGATGCTGGTGTCACGTCGGTTCAGAACTATAGTAACAACCAAAAAAATATTACACTTCCCTGATGGTAAAGGATTTTTGTCAGCCCTCAATACTAGCACTAGTGATCACACTTACAGTAATACATCAGCAGATTACAATCAGATGTATAAATTAAATATTTTCTACAATGGAAAGAAAGTGTTTACATCAGCTACTGAGTGTCCCCACAATGGTGAACAATACCTTTGTTGTCTCAGAGGCTTTGTGGATTCTCCTTTTCTAAGACTCCAACCTTCCAGCTTTAGTTTGGGAGGTATACTCAAAGCTAACATGAGTGGGGCTATCAAGCAACACATTGGGGTGGAATTCAGGTGACCTGAACCATATGCAAGTGTGCTTTCGTTCTCAGAATGCCATAAAGGGACACTTTGTCATTGTTCCAGGTACAACAGATACAGCACTCTTGTTGTGATTTCAGAATGTCACAGATTATTGCCTTTGTGATGGAAGGAGCTGTAACATCCTTTGCTTGCTAAGGGTTAGTTTGCATAATGGCCCTGCTACATTATGCAGTCATTTTAGGGGCAGAGATGAAAGTTTCAAATTCCTCAAAGGGAATTATTCACAGGATAATGATTGTTGTCAAACAGGATAAGGCCTCACTTTCTGACACATTCTCAGGCGTAAGTGTTCCACAGACAGGAACCATAAAGTTCTCCCTTCCCAAGCATTCTTTTTTCTATGAGCTGCCCTTCTACTCACTGAAAATTATTATACGAAATAAAACCTGTCTTCCCAAGTTTTCCATTAAGGAACTGATTTGTAAGCTGCAAGAGGATGGGAAGTTTGTCATTTACATGTTTGATAGCAACGAACGTACTGAAAATATCTGCTTTATATATAGCCAGTGTCGGATACAGCTGCTAAGGGCTTAGCTCTCACTCACAGGGGTCCTCAACATAACTATTCCATCATTTCCCCAGAAAGAAGAAACTGTCCTCTTTCCTGTCACGTGAGGAAGAGCATATAGAAGGTTGGTGCCAATAGATTTCTCATGAACATTCTTCTTTCCCAGGACAGATCACTCCACTCTCACTAGGAACCTCTTGCTGATTATTCATTCACTGAAACATTGCCTAGTGATTTTGGCCATGGCGGCCTCTTCTCTCTCAGGATGGCAGAACACAGAGATAATATGCTAATTGCTTATCAAGTTGTTATGGAGTCGGGACATGAGGTCCATGCTGAGCCAGGCAATGTTTTTAGGTACAGACCACACAGCAAGCACCTAAACCAGAGAGATTCACCACCATACTCAAGGAATATTATTAGCAGGCTTAGGCAGGGATGGTTCTGGGACATAGCACATTGCAATGTCTGTACGACTGTTCCACTGGATAGTGTGTCAACTTTTATATAAATGAAGGAAAATTCATCTCTTCTTTGGGGTTTCCATTCCTATTCAACAAAAGAAAGATCTTTCTGGAATTTCATTTGATCATGATATAAAGACTTAAAATTTTCTCTATGGAAATTCTGGCACTTTGAAAGAATGTCTTAAAACCTGAAAGGTGCCAAAAGGATAGAGTGCCGCATCTTACGAGTTCTGCTGTGCTCGTCCACCAATAGATCAGTAACGACCTTTGTGAAAGCATTACTGCACATGCTTGAAAAGAACCAAGCATATGTGATTATACGCACACAGGGCAACACTCTCCTTTGTCCAGATGAAGTTCCCCCTAAATGCACAGACTACCACCCTTGACTCCTCCATGTCTGGCCTCTCTCTGACACACCATCTGCATGCATAATCTTATATGGCCTCCTAAGGTGCTTTACCTTACCTAATATGCCAAACCATACACTGTCTGTCTCACTTTGTCATCCGTATTGCTACCTGCTAAGCAAGCCAGTCTTTTAAATTACTTTTCTTTTTTCTATTAACCATAATTATAATTGAAATATCAGTAATTCAGAATTTGTGATTTTATTTCCCTTTGACTTCCTCCTGGACTTTGTTTGGACTCTTCCTGACTCCTCCCGAATTCCTTATGTTATTCAAATGTCATTGTAACCTAGAGATTCAGTTATGCTCTCTTGTATATAAATGCTGAACCCTCAAAGTAAAGACGAGCCTGGATTGGAAACCCTCAACTTGGCTTCGTGTCCTTTTGTTCTCGAACTCTGTGTTACAGGTCTCCTTTCTCCCTTTGGTCGAGGCAGAACCCGGTTCATGAAACTGCGGGACAGTTTCAGGATTCAACACTACATTGTAATCTGGTGTCTGGTGAGAGTCCATGCATCGGTTCATAGACTGAAGTCCGTTGCTGTTTACTCTCTCAGTAGAGGAAAGGCCCCAACTTTGTTATGTCATCATCTGCAAATACTACGACTGTGGAAATTGGGGTTCACTCTATGCATTTGAGAATGGAACGTGTACCTTCATGGATTATATGCAACCCAGTGACTACACTGTCACTGTCAGACAGACTGTCAGCAGCAGTTGGAATATTACCCCTACACTATCAGAACAAGAACACACTAAGTCTATGAGACAAATCCTTACTTAGGACTTATCCTGTTCATTTGCTGGCTCCTATGTGCATTATTTCTTACATTTAGACATATCAACATATACAGCAATTGCAGCATTCTCACCTAATTTCCAATTTGGCAAGTTTGACATTAAAATATCACATTTTAAATGAGATTCCATATCATGATGAGACCGCATATGGAGACCCATTTCCTGAACCATTATCAGTCTTCAGAGAAGAGTCACAAACTCTCCAGCTAATACTGGACTGTTGAAGCACGTTTTAATAAAATGATTGGTGGAACTACACTTTGATTAGATTTCAGGATTCCCCTTACAATGTGGGCAGAATTTCTTTATAAACATGCACCTCAATCACTAGCAGTTCAAGGTATGAAAAATAAGGAAGAGAAAGACAATGGATTACTTGGAACATGTCAGCCAAGGATCACTTCAATAAACTTTTTTCTTGTAAATATATCCTACATACATTTCTAGGATTTTGTTGTTTTTCTCTCCTTCTTAATTAAATGTTCTCCCAACTAAAAAAACCTCATTACTACATGAGTTTAATAGAAGTCTTTTAAGTTTACTACTTGTGTTTAATAGATATCCTCTCTTCCCAATGCCTTTCAATATTGTAAATGTTCAAAATCCGACTCCATCTAATAGTGTTTAGGTTCTGGTCTTTGACTCATTAATTTATTACAAGTGGGAGGGACTGCTTATCTAGTGCTACAAACACTACTGTACAACTAAAGCAAACAAAACTAAATGTTAAACAACTCAGCTAATAGTGCAGCAGTGTTGTAAAATGCATTTAAAATGTGCGAGAACACACACTACACATACACACACACCATTAAAATGAATTAAAATTCAAAAACTAGACTCAGTCATGAGCCATCTACCAGATATCACTTGTTGCTCTCTCATCAAAGCAGTGCCAGAAGGAGTTTTCCTTGAGTTAGTTTTCCTTTCTTACATTGAGAAATTATGTTTGCTACAAAAACGAAGAATAGTGCAAGCAACTTTCTAATATGATAGAATATGTTGCTTCCATATTTTTGCCCTACATTTCAGACTAAAGTCTCACTGCACAGTCAGGATACTGTATACAATTATTCCAAATATATGAAGAGTACTGGCTTAAAGGTCTAAAGAAAAGGATGGAAATGGTCCAGTGATTAAGTGCACACATTGCTTTTGCAGAGAGTTCAATTCCAAACATCCATGACAAGCCGCTTATAATCACTTATAACTCCAGCTCCCAGAAATCAGAAACCCTCTTCTTGCCTCCACAGGCACCCACATATATACACATATCTATGTCCAGGTGCTATATGGATAATTAATAATAAAATTTAAAAAGAAATCCAGTTTAATAAAAAGACCAAGATGCTTCACTCCCTAATGTAAAATGTTACAGAGTTTGCATATAACTATATTAATTGAGCCCTGTTTTAGTCAGAGTTTCTATTCCTGCACAAACATCATGACCAAAAAGCAAGTTGGGGAAGAAAGGGTTTATTCAGCTTACTTCTACATTGCTGTTCATCACCAAAGGAAGTCAAGACTAGAACTCAAGCAAGTCAGGAAATAGGAACTGATGCAGAGGCCATGGAGGGATGCTACTTACTGGCTTACTTCCCCTGGCTTGTTCAACTTGCTTTCTTATAGAACCCAGGACTACCAGCCCAGGGATGGCACCACCCACACTGGGCCCTCCCATCCTTGATCAATAATTGAGAAAATGCCTTACAACTGGATCTCATGGAGGCATTTCCTCAAGGGAGGCTCCTTTCTCTGGGATAACTCTAGTTGTGTCAAATTGACACACAAAGCCAGCCAGTACAAGCCCATACTAAAGCAACATTCTTAAAATATCAAATAAAATAATATATGTGTGTATTTCATGAGCAAGAGAACAATGACAAAATCTACAACTGTTTACTATAACTACTACATTTTGCCAAGTAGTTTTGATATTCAGTTTATTGACTCTGGGAATGTAGACTCCATGAACAGAAAGGGTGGCTGTAAATTGCTTTAACAGGTCTGAATTCTCAGACCTGAGAGTCTCCTTAATTTGACTAGAGATAGAGGTAACATTTGAAAAAATGTTAAGTGATCACTTTATTCAATCAAATTTTACTTACAAAGAAAAAATCAACTCCTTTGGCAATGTTAAAAAGGGAAAGACAATCCAGCCTGATATAGCTACCTCCTGAGAGGCTCTGACAGTACCTGACTAACACAGATGTAGAGGCTCACAGCCATCCATTGAACTGAGTACAGGGTCCCCAATGAAGGAGTTAAAGGACCAATGGAGCTGAAGGGTTTGCAGCCCCTTAGGATGAACAACAATATGAACTAACTAGTACCCTCAGAGCTCCCAGGGTCTCAACCACCAACCAAGGATTATACATGGTGGAACTGATTGTTCTGGCAGCATGTGTATAGTAGAGGATTGCAAAGTCGATCATCAATGGGAGGAGAGGACCTTGGCCCTGTGAAGGTTCTGTGCCCCAGTGTAGGGGAATGCCAGGGCCAGTAAGTGGGAGAGGGTGGGGTGGCAGGCATGGGGAGGGGGGATGCAAGAGGGGTTTGTTCTTGTTGTTTTTGGGGTATTTTTTGGGGTGGGTCTGTTTTTTTTTTTTTGAGGGGAAACTGGGAAAGGAGAAATGATATGACATGTAAATAAAGAAAATATCTGGAAAAAAGAAATATATAGCTTGGTTTTGTGAAACAAAGATTTTCAAAAAATAAAATTTAAAGTATTGTATAACAAAAGGGAAAGGGTAGAAGCTGTGCATCACACAAAAACCTCAAAAATCACAGAATGAAAACGTAAGCGTATTGTAGACTACAGTAGAAAATCATTATCTTCTATGAATACAGGGAACAAAGGCTGGATATCTTCATGATCCTACTGAAATCCTTTATGGTGGTGAGAAAGTACTAAAGAGTATTCTCAATACTGTGGCAGAGACAGCAACATGCACCATAAAACATATGACAGATAAGGAAGCAAACATAATTCCATTTACACTAGATAAAGCAAGGCATTTCTCTTTACAGTTAATGTGGGAGTCTGTGTACAGTTTATTTTTATAAATCTACTGTGTCAAAAGGTTGCTTAAAGAATTAACTGTTACTAAACAACTCAGAGATTGAAGGCCAAGTTTATTACCAGCAGTTGTGTGATTTTTAATAGATATTAGCTGTAGTTCCTTCTGGTCTACCACAGTCAATAGGTGACAAAATTTACCCAAACTATATATATATATTTTTAATTTAGAATGTTTGTACCCAGTGTCACAGAACAAAAGTGACGCTCATTCTTAACCTCCAGTATATAAATGACTTCCTATTCTTTCAAGTAAGTAACAGTATAATCCCACCTACAATCCATCTTCCAGAGTCTGTCCAATTTTAAATTTTGATATTTTAAATATCATCTGGCATAGAAACAATTCATGGAGTTAAGTGATTACTATAAGTCGATATGTATGACATCGCTCCGAATGTGACATTCAGAAATTACTAACAGGAATTTGGATTACTTATGACCTTATTTCTTGTTATGCAGAATAGAATTTATGACATAATTTGCAAAATGTACATGTCATGGATCTGTGAGAACAGATGTATTTGTTGTTTCCCACTTTTAGTAATGGGAAGGTGAAGATGGTTGTATTGTTCTGTGCCTTGTTACATGAATTTTGCTGTAATTTTTATAATCTTTATTGTGGTCCAATATTATACTCTGAGTTACTTTCTTGTGGCCCAGAGCATCCTTACCACAGTGAATATCATATATGTACCTAGAAGGACTATTCTTCCTGTCATAGTAGACTCTCAGCTTTTTATTTAATATAGTGTTATCTATGTCAATTATGGGAGGTCTGTAAGTTTTGTTAATGGTCTTAGTATAGATTTTCTGGCTTTTATCTGTACTTTATTTCAATTATTGAAATAGTTACATGAAACTCTCCCAACTGTGCTTATAAATTCAGTTATTTCATTCTGTGTTAAATCTAAGAAATAAATATAGAAATTACATACCATTTCACTGACTCTTCTTTATAAAATACCCACCCTTCTTTACTGAGGTAAAATACAGCATGTGTCTTTGGTTTCTCTGTGTCATCTTTTTCCATGTCTTCTATTTTAACCCTATCACAATATAGGGTTAAAATGAATGTACTTTATATTTAAGGCACTTCCAGAGAATAGAGGTGCTTGTTTAATGGATGAAATCCCATGATGAATGAGCAGCAGCCCAGTTTAAAGGCTTCCATTTGAAGAATGAAATGATAAGTCAATTCTCTGTGATGAATTGCATGTTATTTGATCTTGTATTTATGTTTAATATGGGTAAAGACTAATGGTCAAGGCACAGGGCAGTGGTGAGACCAATGAATGAATGCCTATCCATATGAAGTGTTGCCACATATAAAACATTACAGGAATGTAAGAAAAATAAACATTCCCAGGTCATCAGTAGAACTTCTTCCAGGGATTAGAATATAATTGGCATCTGAAAGTAAGTTTTTGCTGTACTTTCCTATGTGGCTCCATATGACCAGAAAACGACTAGACATTAACAGCTACGAACAGGCAGAGATGGACTACAGATGTCTATGGGGCATCTTCCCTGCAGAGGTAGTTCTATACATAGTAGAAAAGTTGGATTTATGCCTATATCTCCAGGAACCTCGGTTCCTGTGATATATCAGTTCCATGTGATATATCTTGCACATCTATGAATAAAGGCATATTTGTAAGGTGAACGAAAACTTCATGAATGTTCTGGAAGTTACTACCACTAAGCTATAACTTACACCTTTTTATTTTGAAACATATACTCAACCCATTTTTGCATTTGTTCAACAGCCAGGCAGGCTTTAACTTGAAAGCCTGTTTTTTTGTTTTTATTTTTCTTTCCATACTTCAAAGTATTTGGTATTACATGGACATGACACTAGATGCAGCTCTCTGAGCTTTTATATCAAAATTGAAACCATCGATTATGCTTCCATCCCATATGGCAAGAACAAAATTGGACATGGATACAGTTGTGTTTCTCAATGCTCAGTAAAGCCCATTATCTTTCTATCTCCACTGAAATAAATTGTGGGACCATGAAAAGCAGTCTGTGTTCTAGATTGAGCAAGGCTTAATTCCGGTGACCCAGTAGGAGTTTCTACAAGGGACAGAACAATAAAAGCCATGCTCTCAGACACAGCTCATTCCATGAGCCCTCAACTCCTTTAGCCTGTGCTATCACGTAGACAATGCCCCAAGCTCCCAGCATTATGGCTGATCTCCATCCGCACAGTCACCTGAACACAGCCAGGTATACCCTACCCCACAGACTGATAACCACCCCACCATATAAGGGGTGGTTTTCCCCCTCCATTCTTCTCTTCCTCTTCTTCTCTCTTCTTCCCTCTTAGCCTTTTCTCCTCCTCCTCCTCCTCCTCCTCCT
>NW_022196915.1:100662782-100694637 GCF_008632895.1 Mastomys coucha | reverse complement strand
CTCTTCTTTCTTTTCTCTTTCTTCTCCTCCCTTCCCCCTCTCTCCACCTGGCCGGTCTCTACTTTCCCATCTCTTCTCTCTCCTTTCTATAATAAAACATCTTACAACCATGCATTGCCTCCTTTCAACTAGAGGCAGTCCAGCATTAGCAGCTGCGGGATGGGACCAAAAACTCCGGTGCCCCGACTTTGGCCTGCCACACCCGAACTGCCAGACCCGAAGCTGGCCACTTCCTGCCCAGGTCCGCTCTCTCGCTTTGGCTTCAGGGTTGGCTGAGCTGCTCTGGGGCCCCCAATTCCTTCTCAGATCCTCAGCGATGTCCAGCCCAGCGTCACCTGGGATTCCCAAGGAGCTAGAACTTGTGTCCTTGGCCTCGGTGAGGCAAGCACTCCCTCAGCTGTTCCCGCCTGCTAACCACGGACTGGGATACAGACGCCCATCAGGCAGAGCAGGGCACGGACATAGGGTGAGTCTGCCGTCCAGAGTCTGATGCCAGTCATCCTCTCCAATCCCTTTTGTATCCCCACCACCCAGCAGCGCCCTGGTGCCGGGAGCAGTAATGTGGCTCCACCTGGTTCTTCACCAGCAGCTCAGCAGCTAGGCTGCAGTGTGGTGAGCGCTTTGCCAGATAAAAAATGAGTGGAAAGAACTTGATGGACCAGACTTTTCTTCATGATGCAAGACACATAAGAGATAAAAGTTAAAGAAGGAAACTTATTTTGGTTCATAATTAGGGAGGTTTTGATTCATAGCTAGCTAGAAACACTGTTTTTATCTCCCATGTCAAGTAAACGTGATTGTTCAGACAAATCATCATGACTAGTATTACAAGAGACAGTTTGGGGAACATATTTGCTGAATATAATCTCTTTAAAATATGGACACATTTGAATACAATAGTATGTGAGGAAATGTTGCATGGGAACGTGTAAGCAGCCATGCAATAATGGTAGTTACACACTACAGTTAGTGGTCAAGAGATAGTGAGAAGAAGAGAGCATATCTTCTTTTCTATTTTGATTTTGTTTTATGTTACAGGGATTTGTTTGTTTTTAGTTTTGTTTTGCTTTTGTTTTTGGGGGTTTTACTTTTTTGTTGTTTTTTTGTTTTTATTTTTGTTTTTTGAGACAGGGTTTCTCTTTATAGCCCTGGCTGTCCTGGGACTCACTCTGTAGACCAGGCTGGCCTTGAACTCAGAAATCCGCCTGCCTGCCTCTGCCTCCCAAGTGCTGGGATTAAAGGTATGTGCCAGCACTGACCAGCAAGGAACTTTTTTTAATATAGCTCTGGCTATCCTGTAACTTGCAATGCAGACCAGGCTGGACTTGAACTCACAGCGATCTTCCTGCCACTGTTTCCTGAGTGCTACGAGTAAAATTTGAGGAGTTATCTTCATTAAGTGAATTTTACCGGATGCTTGGAAGAGCAGAATGTCACTCCTGTTTTGCAAACCTAGATGGCAGAGTGGAAACCTGCAAACCTAAGAGGCAGTGCTGTCCGTGGCAATTAAGTTATCTGAGATGCTGATGAAGGTGGTCAATTGCAGACAGCTGGTGGAATTATAATAATTTGCTAGCTTCTTTTGACTCTTGTGTTTTAGATACTCTCTGCTGTATTGATAACCGTATAAATTTTGAATCATTAATGAGCTGATAAAAAGAACAATGATGGTCAAATATGTTGATACATTAAATGGAAACCTGCTGCGAACTTAATGCAAATAAAAAATGGCTATACCAAAAAAACAAAACAAAAGAAAACATGACAAACTAAAACAAAAAAAACTGTAACAAAATGCCTATATTTGACTGACTACAGCCATAGGCCAATTCTTATGAATAGCTTTTATGTACAAGTATATGCACAAATAATAGAAAATCAAAAGAAAAATATGAAAATAGGTTCTATAGCATTACTGAATGGAGTAGGTCAGCAATTGTTTGTTTGCTTGTTTTGTTTCTGTTGTTTGTTTTTGTTATTTTTGCAGTGGCTCATGCTGAGGTTATCCATATGTCCTGGTTAGGTGTTTTGAGATTTTTGTTTGATTTCTTGCTTGCTTGCTTACTTTTTTGCTTGCTTTTATCAACTGGATATAAGCTAGAGTTATCTGGAAAGAGGAACATTAAGAAGTTGGTTCTATCAGATTGTAAGCAATATTGTAGGGCATTTTCTTTTCTTTTTTTAGAATTTTTTCATTTATTTACGTCTTTCTTTCTTTTTTATTAGATATTTTCTTTACTTACATTTTAAATGTTATCCCTTTTCCTGGTTTCCCCTCCAACCCCCCCCCCCACTTCCTCCTCCCTCTCCCTGCTCACCAACCCACCCTCTCTCACTTCCTGGCCCTGGCATTCCCCTACACTGGGGCATAGAGCCTTCACAGGACCAAGGGCCTCTCCTCCCATTGATGACCGACTAGGCCATCCTGTGTTACCTATGCAGCTGGAGCCATGAGTCCCCCCACGCGTACTCTAGAGGCTGACATGGGAGGAAGATGGCCAGGGAGCCTACTCTGAGCAGTGTAATCCCTGGGCTGTTGACCCTGGTGGGATAAGAAAGCAAGCTGAGCAAGCCATGAGCAGTACTCCTCTATGGCTCCTCTTCACTGCCTTCCTCCAGGTTCCTGGTATGTTGGGGATTCTTAAGCAAAAATGAAAATTTTCCTCCCCAATTTGTTTTTGTTCATGATCTTTATCACAGAGGTAGAAACATAACTAAGACATTATAATTATATATTGAAGTTGTTACTGGTGCTTTGTGAAGTATAAATACCAGGTATCTATGACAATTAACAAAGTCCCAATTGTGCCCTCTGCTGTGAATAATTAGTTGCTGGACAAGAGGCGTGTACCTTATTTTAGTTTCAGAAAACTTCCTCTTAAGTGTTGAAATATTTTTGAATCACAAAATGTCTTTATTTATGATAGGCCCTTTGGGCCACACTTGAAAGTTTACATTATTGATGTGGGCTATGAATAGTCCAGGCCATGTGATATCAGTTTGACTTCCAAATAGGGGCTTGGGGATAGGCAGGCTCAACTATTAATAATTAATTAATCTATCCAGTATGCATAATGAGAACCCCAATAAAACTCTGGTCTTCAGCACTTGTGTGAGCGTTTAGATAGACCATACACTGTGATACTGCCACATACTGCCACACTGATGCTGAAGCGTCACGTCTGGATGACCCTGGGAGCTCCCAACCTAGACATCTGCAGCATCCTGTCCCGACATCACATATACTTCCTGGGAGCTCCCAACCTAGACATCTGCAGCATCCTGTCCTGACATCACACATACCTCCTTGCAGCAATATGTTCTTCATAATCAGACACACATAACTAACTTGTAGTGAATACCATTAAGTCGTCCTACAGGAAAAACACAAAATCGGTATGTGAACCCTCAGACTTGGAGTTGCTATATAAACTAAGAGGGCTACTGCATAGAGTGCCCTGCGTACAGTTGGACCTAAGGCCTTGTACTAGCTTCAAAAAGGCTGGGCTGACTTGTCATTCTGAAGTACTGTGCCCTGGAACTTTGTCATTTGGCTACATCTGGGCAATTATTAATATGCATGAATAATGTCACCACTTTTCAAACATTGCAAAAACCTTATAACCCTTTTACTCTACTTAATTCCCTCCAGGTCTTATTTTAATTGTTTAATTTGCATATTGTTGCATACTGTTCCCTATAAGCCATAGTTATTATTTCACACAACCAATATTCATTTTGGTATGCATATTGTTATTCTTCTAATTACTGTACATTTTTTCCTGAATTTCTGTGGGTCCGTCTGCACCCTTTTCCCCTTTTACACGATTCCTTCTGGTATTTCCTCTAACATGGGATTGCTAGAAAGAAATTCTCCCATACGTTCTAGTTGTTTAGCAATACCCTCATTTTATTACCACACTTGAAACATCATTTAACATAAAACGAACTTTACATTTTGATATTAGTTTCTGTTATACTTTGGAAATATCAAGCCATTGCTCTGTGTCTCTATAGTTAAAGTTTGAGTGGTCATCAGTTTTACTAATGCTTTTATGGTTTGAAAGAAGGGAGTTTTCTTACTGACTGCTCTTACTACTTCTCCCTGGTCTTCATGTCTTTACTTCTAGCACTTGCCACTCTAGGCAGGTCATTCTCATTTCCATTCAGGCTGGGAGCCGTTGTCTGATGGAGCCGCTGTCTGATGGAGCCGTTGTCTGATGGAGCCGCTGTCTGATGGACCACATAAGTTGGGCCATTCCTGTGCTGACTGCTCCTTGGGAATTTTGCAACTCACACTCAACTCTAGAACTTTCCTTCAAGATGGTTTAATTTCCAACTCTTCTTCCACCTTTATTAAATGCTACTCAGATGATAACAGTTCACAGAAATCTGAATTTGGAGGACAAGAATGATATAGGAAAATAAGTAATTACCAATAATGCCTTGGTGGCAGAACTATGTATCCTAAGAAGCACAAAGGGCTTGGCAGAAGAATGTTAGCTGTCTATAAGCTGGTGTACATGTTTGTATCTTTGGATAACAGATATACTTTTTTAAAAAATCTAACATGGAGACATAAAAACTGAATGTAAATGAACCAGAAAACAAAGGAGTGGAATAATTATTTGCCAGAATCAATTTAGTGTTAAAGTAAATGAAAAGTTAGAAAAATAAAAATAAGACATAAAAGAAGGTAGTTAAGGGTCTAGGTTCCAAGTTCAGTTTATCACTGATTATTTCCATGGAACTGAGTAGTTTAGTTAACTTCAAAGTTGTTTTCAAAATCTATAAAATTTTAAATGTCTATGTCTTTAATCCTTCCTTGTACTTCTAAAATTTTGTGGGTTTTGTTCCCTGTAAATTAAAAAGAAAAAGGCACAGAAATCCTTTGAACAGCTACCGTAGGATAGTATCTTAAAATATTTCATATAATGTTATCATAGTGTACCATACTATAAAAATGTTTTCTTTTTGTTTATATTTATCAGCAATGCTTCAAGAAAAAATAATTTTGGATGACACAGGTTATATCATGCTTAAGGACAGATAAAGACTTTTACTCACAATATTTTACCTTTAGGTCTCAGCCTCTAAAGAAGTACTAGAATAAAATGTTGGTGCTTTGGTTTTACAAATGTAGCCCACTATATTTTCAACAAATGAGCTACAGCACTGCCTGTGGCATCTGTGAAAGGAGATTACTATCTTATTAGAAAACCTTCGGCTCTTAATAACACATTCCCAAGTGTGCCAGTGCATAACCATTTGTCTGTTCTACTTACAACATTTGGCCTAAAAGCACTGCACCAAAATGATAATGCTTCCCATACTCCTGAATTATAATTGTAGTCTCTAGTAATTGACTATCAGATACCCACTCACTTGATTAGCTGTCCATTAGCGTTTTTCTCTACTTACTGCCTCACTAATCTGTTTGAAGCTATAAACACTAATCAACACAGCAAACACTTAGAAGGTGAGGCAGAAAAGTGACCTCTCTTTGCATGATAGATATGTTTCAGCTGAGAGGTAGTGGGTAAATGTGATTTGGAGAGATCATTCACAAGCTAAATATTATTATAGAATCTAGAAATTATACAACTACTGAATTATCAAAACAGAAGTCCTAATATCGTGTTTAAGATAAAGAAATAGTAAATTCATATTTTTCACCTTTCCCAAGATTTAGAAGGATATCTTTTATGTTTGAGACTGATATCATATAACCTACTCCAACACTTCCACAGTGTGAATTAAGACACACATATATAATTAACTATTGCTCACAACAGAGTGAGGCGCCAACAAGGCTAAGGGTTAGAATCTATTAGTGCAACCATCAGTTGTGCAACAACTTCATAACACTGTGTTTGCCACAATGCCTCACATGAGGTAAAAATTTAAGTTTTTTTTTCATTGCTGTGTGTAATTGATATGAAAAACATCATCAAATTTAAAATGTGCTATTATTCATAATCATAAAATTTCTGATAATTTGGTAATTCTTTAGAAATTTGATCACCTGAAACTTGTACCTGCCACAGTAGGCAAGCAGAGCAGAGCTTCTTATCCTAATAGGAAAGCCCCCATCCCTATTCACAGTCCTTAGTGTTAGGGTTTGTTCCAGGACACAAAATGGAACCAAGTTTATTCTTTATACTCTAAAGTTTATACCACATTTATCACTGTTTTAGGCATCAACTTTCTCTTCCAGAGATCTGAGGGTGAAAACTAACTATTTTATATTAATTCTGAATTAAAGAGTCATTGTGTTTTTCAAAACTATTCTTGATGGCAGTTTATTTCAAGATATGTGATATAGGTCATAAACACTATGCGACTATAGCACTTTACTAGAAATGCCCACTAGCAGCCACTTGGCCAATAGCTGTGTCAAACTGTATTAGTTATTTAATTTAAACAAGTGTCCAATGTGACTTAAAGGTGTTGCAATTCCATTCTGAAGTAGCTGACTCATTATGTTGTGTGTTTAAGATGTACATATTTGTCTATAGCATTATTGGATTATTCCCCTCTTAGAGAAAAGGCATAAATAATGACAATTTAAATTAATGAAGTATAAAGTTCATGAATAATCTAAATTATGCAAATTCAACAGCATTAGTATTCATTGGAATTTAGAGTTGGCCATGGCATGCCTGAGGAGACTAAAGACAAATGAACAGGAAAGTAGACGGCTCTAGTCAGTGACTGGTGTCTAGGGGTGTACGTGTGCATGTGTGAGAGTGTGTCCATTCACATCAATGTGTGTAGTCTTTCTTTACTCTCTCTTCATTCTGGGAAAGGGATTCTTTGTAATTTCTGCTTGAGACACTTCTTGCACTCTAAAAAGTTAAGAGTGGAGATATGAGAGAAATAGAATGCAAACAGATCCAAAATCATTTAGTCATCCTGCATGTATGTGTTCTTATGTTCAAAATAAAATTTAGCCAAACATAATTAATTACAGCTTCTATAGTACATTTTGTCAGTGATACCACACCAAACAAAGACTCAGGCAAAACTAGGTTCTTTCTATCTTAGTATATTTATAGAATGCAAGTAATTCTTAGCAGGTTCTGAAGATGTGCGCGCGCGTGTGTGTGTGTGTGTGTGTTTGTGTGTTTATGCATATCGCTGGTGTACGTGAATATGAGTATGATTATCTGTATGTGTCAGTATTTGTATGTATGTTTGTGTGTGTCTGTGTATGTGTATTATGTATGTATGTGTATATTAGACTTTCTCTTTTACCTATTCCAAAGAATTTGGCACATAATGATATTATATACTACTCTACAGGATATTTTTTATAGTTTTAAAATATAAAATTGACATATACAGTATTAATATTGTGCTTGAATTTTAAAATAAATCTCCAAAGTTTCTCTGATAAAATTTGGATGAATCTCTTGGGCATATATAGATTTTCAGGGTAAGTCCAATATTAATATTGTTAGCAGCATTGGACTTTTGAACTTTTAATATTTATATATAAAGTAGTCAATCATGAAAATTATAAAAATGATTAATATTCTCTTTGAAATTCTGGTTGTGCGCTGGGAAGATAATATTTCATTTCCACCCAACATTCAACGTCACAGCAAAGCCAAGCTTTGTATTTTTTGGTGATAGAAAAATTTTCATCATTCTTTTTTTATTTCTAATGTTAAAAATTAACCACATTCTGTCATTAAGACACTTATTGCTTGGAAGTAAATGATGTCATTGATTAGCTTAATATGTATTTCATCTCAAAGGGGGGGTTGGAATTTAAATGTTCTATATTTTATTTATATTTTCTTGAGTAGAAGAAAGCTAGGTATTGCAGATCTTAGAGGCCCAGACAGAAGCCTGTCCAGTGAAATGGGAAATGAACTTTTCCAGTGCCATTTCCTTCTATGTGATGGTTGGTCACCTCTTCATTTGTCACAGAAGTTTCAATATGTGTGGCAGTAGAAATCCCTGTCCACAGGGTCCTGATCCTTAGCCACAGGGCCCCTCCGAGTACCAAGCTCTCTTTAACATGACACCTGGGGTGGTGGAGATGTTTTCTATATAAAAGAGTCAGACATTTTGTTGAGAGTCCCTCAGATGCTAAGCACTTTTAAATAATGAACTACATACTTTAAATCAACTGACGATCATATTTGTCATTCACTAGATCTCCAAGTCATATGGTAATCTCAACTCTGGTCTGCAATTAATGATATCAGACCTGATTCAGCTTTATTGATCTCTCCACATCAATGACTAGCATTAGTTTAAATGCAGACAGATGAGTGGTGTGGAGAGCCAGCATCTAAGGAGAATGCCGAGTCTCAGATCAGCTGGCAGTCACCACGGGCCTGGCACCGGCTAAGGTTGGATGACAGCCTAGTGGTCTCACACTTGTTCTAGGCAGCCATTGGCATGAGCTTGGCAGGTAGACGATAGTTAGGAAAGGATCAACTGAAGCTGTTTGTGGTGATTTCTGGAGAGGTAGGCACAGCCCTAGCTCTGAAATGAAGACGTTGCCTTGGTCCAGTATTCTATCATTGCCATGAGAAAAATAACTAACACACCAAACACATGCTTACTATCCAGTGCTTACTCCGGGCTAGCCATAGATACATATGGATGATAGACACACATATACTCTATATAATCACATCTAGTGATCTACCTACTCACTATTAATATTGGATGGTAAGAGAAACTATGGAAGTGCTTTATATGCAAATCTAATAAATTTATGTGTGTTTATATGTAAATATGTGTAACATGGATATATATTCATATTTATAACTATCCATTAAAATAAAATCTGTACAAGAAGACTAGCTTTGTTTGTTTTTCTTGCTATTCATATTTTATATGCTAAGAATATTAATATGCTGATTAATTGTCAACTTGAAAAACTTAATCACCTGGGAGACAGCCTCTTGGCCTACAAGCAGGGTTATATTGAATTAATTCATTGATTTGGGAAGACCCCTCACTGTAAATATCATAGCATCTGGCCAGGATCCTGGGCCACAGAATGGATAAATACAATTTAGCCAAAACATGCATTCATTATTCTCTTCTCTGACCTCTGAGGCAATATGATCAGCTGCTCTAAGCTCCTGATAACTGCGTAGTGCAGCACAGATCTACTGCACCTTGAACCGTGAACTAAAGCAAAGCCGTCCTTCCTACCCTTCGGTTGCATTTGTCAGGGCATTTTATCACATCTGCAGAAAAGTAAGACACTAAGAGAGCTACACAACGCATGGTCCTGGGTAGAGGGGGCTGCAGGCTCCTTCTGCACCAGAGCTGCTTTGCCCACATCTGTGGTTTCCTTCGTGCTCCCTCTTCTATACAGCACACTCACCTTTAGTTGCACAATTCACATTGTTTGCCCTGAACACTTTTCAGTATCTTAACATTTTCCACATAGCAGGACTTCCCACAGAAATATTATTTTAACTCAGGATCATGGCGTTCACAATAGAATATTTATGTTTTCTGCAGGTTGAAAGGAATAGATCTGTCCCTCTATCTCCTGTGGTTTTGTGCAAGCAAAAGCTGCTTCTGCCTTTGTGCCTTGATCATCAGTGATATGTGTAGCTGTTGATGTAGGAAGGTCCTCACCAGTACCCTGTGTCTAAGGTGGAAGAGGAACAGAGAGGCCAGAGCTTCAACTGTTGATGTCAGCATGACAGACAGCAGAAAACAGAATAGCTTAGCAGCTAGAAGGAGCTGTCTTGGATTGTGAACAGAAGGGCCAGAGCAAAAGCTTTACAAACAAATGGGAAGTTTCTCTAGGAGTTTCTGACTAAACCCTCCAGGGAGGCCAGTTAGGCTTTAATAAAGTTTTCATATGTTCAATAATTATATTCTGATTACAGTTATATTTGGGGACCAACTGAATATGCAATAAAAACTTATCATATACCTACTTCTCACTTAAATATCACTTCAGTTAAAATTTATAATGCATGGCATATATAACCATATATCAAGTTCCTTTTTATACAGAAATTTTCATGTATGTTTGTAGTTCTGTGTAAGAAAAATATATGTCTTGAGATTATGCCCTCTACAGTGAATTCTTATGACATGATCAGTCTCTTAGATACTTTTCTGTGTCTGTACTAAAATACTCTGACTAAAGCAGCTTAATGGAGAAAAGGTTTATCTGGGTTCCCTCTTCCAGGATGCAGACCTTTATGATGGAGTTACAGCAGCTGTAGAGGGATGCTGCAGGTTACCCAGCCACGAAATAGAGAGGATGTGGTATATACAGTGCTCAGCTGCTTTTCTGTAATTACTCTAGCCCAGAGCCCCCTGCTCAGGTCCCACCTACAACTAAGATTTACTTTTCCACATTGATTACTGTAACTATGGTAATCATTTCAAGCATGCTCATATGTCTGTCTCTCAAGAGATTCTAAATTCTTTCGCATTGAAACAATATCAACCATTATCAGCATACATAGCTATGAGGTGGACACTTGTAGTAAAAAAATCCTGAATTTTTTAATAGATATCTATTACTTTACGGATACTATATCATGTAGTATTTGCTTATTATGGAATACATCTGTTTTCTAATACATACTGAACATAAAACTAAATGTTTAAATCATATTAATAGGAAAAGTAACTCCAATTCTAATTATTTCCCTCTGTGTTCTTCCTGACTCCTTTCATGCACGTTCTGTAGGCTCCCTCAGCCTAGGATATTGTAAGAATCCTGCTTCTTAAGGTTCTATGTGCAGATGTTGGTATCCTTGTCAAGCCCTTTGCATTCACCTTAAACACTTACCTCCAAGTCATGCTCAGAGCTCCCTGCTGTGCTCTGGTGGCATACAGTGAGTGCATGATAAGTATAAGATATGCTGAAGATGAAAGTGAAGATCATGAATTAACCAGTGACAGCCTGAGAGAAAGTCCATGGCAAACAAAAGAGTTAAAAGCTAAAATATAACTTTTGCTTGATAATTCACCTTAGAAGATGCAGAATTGCGGTTACCTGGAGATGGTTCCTAGAAACCCACTTTCACAGCTTTTTGGCATAGGCTCCCCTGGCTCTCTTTAGGCTGTGAGTCTCCATTTGTACTTCTATTCTGTTAGCTTTGGCCCTGCATTCATGTGTACAGTAGCAGCACAGCACACAGAGAAGACAATGGAGCTACTGAAGTAGATGTGAAACCACTCATAGTTTGAACCCAAATCATAGATTCACATACTTAACCATTTTGTTGGACCAAAATATAATTAAATCTAAGACATGTTTATATGGAGACATAGTTATAGGATATGAAGAATGTTTTAATGAAAATGTTAAATGTTGACTACTTTCCTTCTAAATATAACACATTTCATATGGTATATGACTTCTTTACCAAGCAGCAGCTTGCATTTTATTTTGCTGGTTTTTGGTTTTATTGGGTCAGTGCCTGTGTTTGCGGACCCGAGTTGCCTCTAAACCACAGCAATTCCCATGGCTCTGCCACCAGGTGCTGGGAGTACCATGTGCCTAATATGGCATCATGCTTGAATCACAAATGTTTAGGGTTTTGTATTAACAGGGCTTTGGATTACATAGTTTTAAGTACTTCATAAAATATAGTTATAAAATGAAAATATCTTACATCTTGCTCTAGATTATGGATCAAAAATATTTATTTACAGAATTGTATAGATATTGCTTACTACCAAATTGAATTGTGATGCTGATTTATTTTGAAGGAACAATAGTCTTAGAGACTGATGTTGTAGATACTTCATCTCATATTTAATTCTTAGGAAAAACATTTTGAACTTATTCTTAACACTACAGAGTTTTCATGTATTTACAGCAGATGTCTTTGACTCTTAATGCTTTTCTGATTTATGGTTTACACTCTGCAAATGTTAATTAGCATAAATTAATTTTTTCTCCCAATAACAGATCTTGGAGTCTTTGAAAATAACTGGTAAGGGATCTATCCAAGCATGACCATAAAATCACTTTTCTTTTTCACACATCAGATAAGGGGCAAAGATCTCTCAGACCACACAGTGGGAAAAGGACCACTAGAAATGAGGCATGGAAGAAATCTAACACAAAAGCCAGAAAGAGCCTAGTGTGCAATCTGATAATCCCTTCACATTTAGATTTCATTTATCCTGATTATTTTCTGATGCACTTGAGTTCACCTGCAGGCTACAGTAAAAGGGAAATGGTTGTTACTTATAGTGTATTTCCCCAGCTATCACCATTATGCAATTTGGAGCAAGAATGCAATTTTAGTGAAAAAATATGCAAAGGCACTAACTATGCTCATAGAAAAGCATTGCACACATCATATCTCATGTGTTCTGAGCTCTGCAGTAGATAAACAGTAGCCTCTGGGTCTGCTGCCACTGTCAGCAGGAATCACCCCAATGTCTATCTATCTCCATCACACCTGTATCTCAGCAAGGCAGTTTAACACTTCGAGTTTCCTTTCTGTTTGCTTTCCTTTCTTGAGAAAATGAAGATAGTATTTCTGAGTACTAAGAGAATAAATTGGCCTGAAGAAATAATGGTATTTGGATGGACTCATTACATTTTAAGTCCTGAAAGTTAGATAGAGATAAAAGGCGGAGCAAGAGGTTGAATGTCAATCCTTTAGAGTTGACAAACATGCAGACCATTTAAGCCTTCGTATGAAATGCACTATGCAAACTTCCTGGTTTTTCAATTAAATTCAGCATATAATTTACTCGTGCCTGAGTAGACCTTACAAATATAAACTTTCAAGTTTGAAGGATCAATAACTTAATAAAAAGCCTTAACCATAATGCTAAAATACCTCACATATAATTTTTTATTAGCTGAAAGTATTTACTTTTGAATTCTGTATACTATACCTGCACAACACAAAACAATATGTCTTTTAAAAAATATGTATTTTATTTGTATGTGAGTGTGTATCTGTGTGAATAAATACCATGTATATGCCTGGGTGCATGTGGGTGGCAAAGGAATCCAGAGAAGGACAACAGATCTGGTGGAGCTGGAAATATCCAGTTCTGAGGTCATGATACTTGACAGATGGAGGTGGGTGGAACCCAGAGGTATCCCCTTGTAGGGATGTTACAGAAAGGGCTGCATAGGTATGTTCAACAGATCACAGCAGCATGTGATCTGGTAAGCAACTCCTAACATCTAAAACAAAGCATCGCCACAGATTTTGGTTAGAATAGCCTAAAAGATGTAGAATTGTGCTGTCAAAAGACTTACTAATGATCGTACTTCCGTTTCTTTCTTCTTCTAGTTTATTCAGCTAACAAAAGTATTTTCATTTTCTGTTGAACTTTTGGATATAGGTTAGGCTCTGAGTTTGCCATGACATAAAATTATAAACATACAAAGATTGTTATTTCTGTAACTGTAGAGATGTGTACCATCTGGCAAGAAGAGATGCATAAATAAAACTGTAGTAATTCATAGTACACATAGCTTAAGTTGAAAAGCAATATTGAAGTTTGAGGACAGGACAGAAGTGAGTAGGTCTGGGTGGCTCCACCCCCATGCCTTTGCTTGGGACAGCTTTCCCGATATGATGGATGGGTTTGACCCATCCCCTCTGTCCTCTCTCTCCTATGTGTTGCATTGCCCTTCTTCATGTTGAGACAAAGCACAAAGGTTCTCTCCAGATATAGATTCTTAACCATGCACTTCACAGCCTCTAGGATGATAGAAATCATTTATTATCTTCACAAATAGTTAGTCTGTGGCTATGGTACAAATCAGTCAGTGGACTAAGCCATCTGAGCAATAAGGACTTGTACACTCCATGATAGCAAAGCAAAGAATGGGCGATCTTGCAGAGGCAAAACGTTCATGAACAAGAACACAGTGATTATGGACAGTCAGCCACATTAGTATAAGAAAAAAACAATAGAGCGTCCGGACCATAGCTTACTAAAGCTAGCCCCTCCCATCTGCGTGAGGTGCATCAAAGCACCCACAGCACACAGGCCGGCTAGAGTTGGAGCACTAACCTTTGTGCCATACCTGTTGCAACATTTCAGCCTTTCCAGCCATTTTCAACAGTGGTTCTTCATGATAAGCCCATACTTGGAACACCCTCTCATCTCTGATGTGATATCAGAAGCTGCCTTATCCAGTATCTTTGTGGGTCTCCCTTTCCCCTCAGCTGCATACACATTTCTGTGATTGAGAGAGTACAGAAAAAATTGAGTCCAGAATGAGGGCCACATGATGGTTTACCTACAAATGCACTACTTTGGTTCTGTCTTGAATTATAAACTGGTACATTTTGTTATTTTAGCTGAAAAGGGAAAATAATTTGTTTCAGTGCAGATATTTATATGTAGAAATTGAATTACTAGTGTTCTTTCAACCTCTAAAATGAACATAACATTCAATATGCTTTTAATAAACTCTCAATAATTTTTCATGATTATACTTGTCAGATAAACTTACCTCAAATTTTAGAAAAAAAGCAAGAATAGAAAATATGTGTATTTGTCATGCAAATGTACTGTTTTTCAGACTAACTTATTATAAATTATGTATTCTATTTAAATAACGTGCAATCTTATGCCTGGACATAGAAATAAATGTAATCTAAAATGAAAGCTTTTTCACTATTTCTTAGCCCGTGAAATTAATGAATGCTTTAGTCTACTATAGATATGCAATGCCACAATTACCAAATACTTCAATGAACAATCCTTTCTCTTTTCATAATCTAAATTAAAAATAAACTAAACTCATGTTGCTGACTTTTTTTTTTATTATTTTAAGATAATTAGGATAAATGTTAAGAGGAACAAACACTGTTATTATGCAACTCCACTTGCTGAATCAATTGCACGGATAATTGGATAATTCCTTTAAACAATGGGCCCTCCACCTATTATTATTTTAATTAATGGAGTTATTTAGCCAAATTTGTTATATTGTCACACAAAAATTCAGCAGAAATCATAGAGAATGAACAAAGGCCTATCCCTTCAGAGATGGCCTCCCCTTATCACCCTTCCACTCAAGGTGGGCATATTTGTCACAGTCCTGGAACAACAACACTGACATCATCATCGAAACACCTTCAGTGATATCAGAGCTCCTTTTGGTGTCAGGCCATCTGTGCATTGTGGCAAATGTATAATGGCACAAGACAACCACTGACAGATCAGGTGAAAAGCTTTGCACATTGCAAAGAGCCCTCTGTTTTTCTCTCTTCACCTTCCTTCCTCTGTCACCCCTAGCAACCACTGGTGTTTTTGGTTGTTCGTGCTTACAACCATATATTGCATATCATTCTCAGACTGGCCTTTCCTCCTTGTTGCCTGTTTATGATAGGCAGCTCTTCTCAAGGCCTGATAGCTCATCCATTTCCAGTACTGAATAATACCTCTGAGTAAGCCACAATGCGCATGCTCATCTCTGGAAGGGAAACTTGACACTGTAGAGTTTGGGAAGCAATGGATACAGTTAATTTAAATATCCATTTTAAATGTGTGTTCAACTAATATCTTCAATTAATGTGGGTTGTATGATTCCTAGAACTTATAGTAATGTGTAAGGTAAACTATATATATATATATATATATATATATATATATATATATATATATATATAGGCTGTCTTATTTTCCATTTCCTCTTCAATGATTGATTGTACCTGTTGATTCATTGAACATCACCAGTGTTTGGAATTTGACCATTCTCAGGACAGTGCAATGGGTTATCAGTATTATTTTAATTTGCAACTTCTTAATAACATATGATGATCTGTACTTTTTCCTAGTGGATGCTCTGCTGTTTGGTGAACTTCATCTATGAAGGATTATTACAGTCCTTAGTGAGTACTGGTGACGTACTCATTATGTATGCCCCCTTTCGATCCTTCATAACCGTCCAAACTAGCTAGCCCTCATGGCTCGCTCCTGCTTTTATCTCCTACATGCTTCCAGCATGCATGCCATTGCATGCAGATGTTCGTGTCACTGCACTTTCTGTCCTTCCTTCATGGATTACTTTTAACAGGAATCCTAAAGATTCTGTTATGTATTTTATGACTACTCTGAATCACTTTCAAATAGCATTCTACAGTTCGCAGGTATGTTAGAGCACTGTGTTACCAAATTAACAAGAGTCCTTGTCCAGTTACTTGTACCACATGGACACTCACTATACTAATAATTAGGCATACACAAGCACACATGTAAATATATATAACTAATAAATGTACTTGGTCTATTTTGTTTTCCTATTATTACTAATATTATAAAGAAAAAGGTGTTAGATCAATTGTGTATAATGACTTTTACTTCCATGGATTTTTTGTTCTATGAAATTATTTTCATTATGTAGATCTAGGCTCATCATTTATAACATTTTCTTTCTCTTTACTGTGTACATATTTTACATTCTTTTTTCACAAAACAACTAAGTTTTTAAAATTGTACTTGTTTTCATTTTTGCCTTAACTCTTGATGGGTAATTCCTCAGAGTGTAGACTCCTCTGCTGATATTTTTTTTTTCTATCAGCTGAAATAGTTCCTTCTCTCCTTTTTTGGTTATCATGGTATCTGAAAAGCTAAATGTAATTTTCAGTTTTCATCTTTATGTGTGTTTTTTAATTTGTCATTTTTTCAATACTCTCTATGTCTGTTTGATTGTTCTGAAGCCTCTTTGCGACGAGCTTAGGTGTGGATCCTTGTCCGTTTGTTTGGTTTGCTTTTCATATATCCTGCTTGGTGTTTTCTGAGCTAACTGGATCAGTGTTTGAATCTGGTTTGGGGTGACTTGACAGCCATCGTTGTTTTAAGTATGATTTATGCTCCTTCCTCGCTATTTCTGCCTCTGTTGTCTGTATGTTCTGTATTTTACATCCTGTATTTTTCCCATATTTTCTGGGCAGCCTTTCTTTCATTGTTCCATCTTTTTTCCTCATGCTACGACAACTTTTGAGAATTCTGTTTTGGTATTCTCAAACTTGGGACTCTTTATGTAATTCAAACTACTGTGCCCATCTGAAGAGTCTCCACTTCAGGGGCTGTGTTTGCTTTTCTAGCTCTTCTTTTTAAATCTTCCTTATAGAACGTCTTTCTCTCTGTTTACCGTATCCACCTGTTCTTGTATGTTTTCTACCTCCATTAAAGATCTTAACATATTAAACTCAGATTGTTTTTCTTTAAACTTAGCCTTACAATCCTGAAATTTCTACTTTGTCTTACTCTGACTGGAGAGTGTCTTCTATGTTTTGCTCCTTTTAATATGTTTTGTCTCATTTCTTAGCAAAGCAGACACACTCTGGGTCAATGAACCTTTAATTAGTAGCAAATTGCCTAGGGAGGAGCAGTGTCCTGTGAGGCTGTGAATGCCACTAGTGACCTTGTCTCTCCTCAGGTGGAGAGAAGGGTTGGAGCTCACCCGTGTTCGGTGTCCTCCTTCCACCAGGCATGCTGTGCTGGGATGAAACCCTACACATCAGACTCAGGCAAAGATTTTGACATGGTTGTATCTTTAGTTTGACCCCTACATTATCAGTGTAGTTTAGGCTGCCCCGCCCCTCAGCTTAAGATGCTGCACCCCTCAGTTTAGGTGAGCCCCCCACTCCCAGAGCTGGTTTTCATGGTGCCCTGAGATACCGCGTTTCACTGTAGCTAAATTATGATCCTCTGGATCCACCTATGGAAACAGCTCAGTATAAGAAGGAGTGGCTGCCTGTGACCTCTCTTCCAGAACAGTCTAAGAAGTGCTCTTGATGATTCTTTCTGTTCTGTTTATTTTGCTTGGCCATAGAGAAGTGAAGACTCTGCAAACTCCACCCCTGCTCACACAGAAAACAGAAGTTACTGAAAAGTGTCAACTATGACTTTCCCTCCACATTCAAGTAAGGAATGAAATAAGTGTGCACAGTTATGTTTTTATTGGTTGATTCAGTAAAAGTGTATGTAAATACAAATAAAACCTTCTTATCCTATATATCAAAAATAAAATTGTAAGAAAGCAATAGATGTATGATTAGGGACTAATGTCTCCTTGTTAACATCCATGAGTGAAATGGAGAATAATGCCTTTTAATATTGTACACAGGATCTCAGTGAAAGTAGAAGGTACAGGGTATGCACATTCGGAATAATGGCTTCCTTTCTCCTCATTGTCTTCCCTCTCTTCAAAGTTGTCATCTGTTTACTCTCTTCCTACTCTCATCCTACAACACGTGAGGAGAGGGCTTGTACAGAGGTGTGCCCCCACTAGATCATGCTGCTCCTAAATTATCCAGGTACAACCAGAACTCAACCTGCTGATGTGCTATGTTTTATTAGTTATTGTAAAAGCCCTGCTCTCTCAAGGATGAGACACTGGGACAATGACTGATTGATGCATCTGATTTCACAAGAGTGAGCATGCATGCAGGGAGGGGTAGTGAAGGGGGTGTTGTGGCAGACACTTATGAATGAATGGTCTTAGCTATGTGGTGAGAAACACAGGGAACTCCTGCACTACAAGAGCTCAGAGTCATTCTTTGCTACACAGTGAGTTCTAGACTAGCATGGGACCATGCTACAATACAACAAACAAACAAACAGCACAAAGAACAAAACTATTTTAGTAGAATTCTCATTGAAAAGTAATTAAATACACAATGAGACACATATTTGTGGTTAAGGAGAGAAAAAAAATCTTGAGAGTAAAGAAAACTTTATTTTGTCTCCCATCATAATGTCCTGCACATGAGTATTTAAGTCTGAGAATGCAGGGAACAATGACGGTAGAAATTAATAGCTTCTAAATGGGGCGACTTCCTTTTATTCTCAACAGCTGCTCATTTTTACTTATTGTGCACATCTTTACCCAAAATGACAAAAGTAAAATTATTCTTTAGGAAGTTAATCACACGTGTCTCATTATTTCAAATAAAATGTTCTAAAAATCCAGTTTCTTTGTACTTGGGGACCCATCTCTACAAAGCATTCCTTGAATAACGTCAGTGAGGACTGTGGTGCCACCTGGTGGTAGTAAGCAGGATCGCTTTTAATTGTCAGGATCATTTGTTACCTAGCTCATTGGGATCCTGATGAGGAATTGTAAGGAAATACTGGATATTCTTAAACATGTATTTACTTTATACTACTGAATAATACCTTTTTCAATTTTAATCCATTTACAATATTGCTTAAAGCCAAATTAAGTATTAGTGAGTGGAGAGCAATATTACATTAAACTCACATTTTATTTTTTAAATTATCCTTAATCTTTTTTTGGTGTTCAGTCATTATTATTGATGCTCTGATGTACTTAAAGATAGGAGCTTTGCATGACTGCCCTCCGACAGATACTTATACCCAACTAGTGGAGAGAGGCTGGGGGTCCTTGTGGTTGAATTAGGAAAAGGCTTTAAGAAGCTGAGGAGGGGCACAACCCCTCAGAAAGACCAGAAGTCTCGACTACACTCACTCTTAAAATCCCTAGGTTAAGGGCAATTGATTTTAAATTTTTACTGCTTTCAAGAGACATAAAAAAAAGTTACAACCTAGTTTATGGCATTATAAAATGTGTGTGTGTGTATATGTACGTATGAGTGTGTGCTGTGTGTGTGTATGTGTGTGTGCTGTGTGTATGTGTGTGTGTTTGTGTGTGTATGTGTGTATGTATGTGTGTGTGTGCTGTGTGTGTGTATGTGTGTGTGCTGTGTGTATGTGTGTATATGTGTGTGAGTATGTGTGTGTATGTGTGCGTGCATACATGCGCGTGCCTTCCTTTGGAAGGTGATTTGTGGATTCCAAAGGAGATTGCCCTGAGGGTTTTCATACACGCTGAATAAGGAGTTTAAAGTACACATTTGGGGCCCCATGGCTCCAGCTGGACTTGAAGCAGAAGATTGCCTTATCAGGCATAAATAGGAGGGGAGCCCCTTGGTCCTGTGGAGGCTCGATGACACCGCATAGGGGAATGCTAGGATGCTGAGGCAGGAGTTAGTGGGCAGGTGGAGGAGCACCCTCATAGAGGCAGGGGGTAGGCAGGAGGAGGTAGGGGGTTTGCGGAGGACAAACTGGGAAGGAAGATAACATGTGAAATGTAAATAAATAAAATAACCAATAACAATATGAAAAAATAATTACATTATAATTTAACACTATAGATTCATACCTTCTTTATCTTGATATATGCTTGTTTATACACTTTTATTTGCTCATAATTACATCCAGTAAAGCAGTTCATTATAGCAGAAAGAATTTATTTGCCAAGATGCTAGGTAAATATCACTCTTAAATGATGTAAACATTCCAAATCAAATTTTGAAAAGTTCTTCACCAACTTAGTACATGCATGCTATTCATTAACTACCAGAAAACTGTTCTGTATTGGAACATTTTGTTCAAAACGTCCAAATATTTGTATGTACTTCCTCACACTAGAAATATCAAATTAACTACTAACTGATACATTGCATTTGGTTTGTACATTTGTACATTTGTAATTCCTTGTAAAAGCTGAACTCAATATAAATATGGACATGTGACTACTATTTTTTCTTTGAGACAGGGTTTCTCTGTGTAGCCCTGGCTGTCCTGGAACTCATTCTGTAGACTAGGCTGGCCTCAAACTCAGAAATCCACCTCCCTCTGCCTCCCAAGTGCTGGGATTAAAGGCATGCGCCACCACTGCCTGGCTTTTTTATTTTTATTTTTATTTTTTTGACATATGACTGCTATTAAACTAAATGTCTAGATGGATAGAAGATGGAAGAGAAGTAGCTAGACAGCTTAAGTTTTCACCTCAACTGAAGTCAAATTTACCTTGAAGTAATACACACTTACTACATCCTATGACAATGGCAATACTTCTGTGAATCAATTCCTATTAAGGTTATTTTCTCATTTTATTTCTCATACCATAAATCAAGATAAATATATTTAAACTCCAAATTCATATTTTTATTTAAATTATTGAAATTATAGAACACCTGAAGGTTCAGAAAAATTGCTTCCAAATGATTCCTATAAAGATTAATTTCCTGAGTACACCATTTCAAGAAGAAGCAATATTAGGACATGCATTCATGACTGTATTCCCCTTGGAAGCTAAATTTTCACATTGAATCTTTAGTAGCTGGTTATGCTGCATTCATTTAACCTTAAGTTAATATTTCATTAATGTTTTAAAGGTCTGTTTTTCTCTCTATTTCTCACTAATTGAATCACAGTTAGCATTCGACATTTGTATATACTTTGAACTGGAGAATATCAAGCTGAATAAATAAATAATACAGTACAATATATACTGTATGCAGCTGGGTAACAGGCTAATGTTTCACCACAATAAACACTTTCTCAACCTTAAAATGCAGAGTTAACAAGGAGCTGTTCTATCTGATGTTTTGTTTCATTTATTTTTAAATGGAGTTAAGCTGCTATCATTAAATCCATATCCATAGATCTTTTGTCAGTTGCAGGAATTCAGCTGGATCTAAGGAGCACCATTCCTCTGTAGCTGGGAAGACAATATGCCTGTTATTTTTGAGGTATTATTGAAAGGTTATTTCTTTTTGACAATGCTCCAGAATATGTCTTTATCAAAAGTGACATAACATTTTGCTTTCTCCTCTGTATAACCAAGACACTGTCCTGAGGAGTCAAAATCTCCCAAAGTCCATTCCCCAGAGTGTCAGAAAAGTCAGCTTAGTGATTTGAAATTGTTGAGCAGTCATTTTTACACATATTATCAGCCCAAGGAGAAAAATCTCCACACATTTAGTGTCATCCTGCAGACTAGTAGTGTTTAGTCTCATAGTGATGCATAATCCCACATCTGAGACACTTAACAGGACCACTCTGATGGTTGTTTCTTGGGCAATGAAAAACAGGGCATGGTGCAAATATCTATGTACCATGATGTCCCCTTGTTCTTTCAAACTTGTTAATCTCCTATAGTTAATCTGTAAAGTTATCACACATTTCACCTTTGGGGCATTGCGAAATTCTGATTTTCCCTGTGCCTTATACAATTACTCAAATTCTTCATTAGTGTGAACTAATTGACCTGGCACAGTAATATATCTTTGGTTAAATGTGCTGATCCTTTTTTGCATTAAAATCATTCTGTGTGCAGTTTAAATAGTCAACAATGAATAAACAAAGACAAAGATTTAGAGTTAAATGATACAAAGAAATCTCAGGCGACCTTTTTACAGTAATATCACATACTAAGGAAAGATAAACATCTCCCCATACATCTGTGTGGAATAAAAAAAATAATAATAAAAAATAGCCTTTATTTTAAGCGCACCGCTAGAACTGACCAGGGAGCCTCCTCTCTGTGGTATCATGAAGCCTTCCAAAAGAGCGAAGCAGCCAAGAGTCCTACCCAACCATGACACCCATAAACCAAAAGAATGACTGCCATAGCACATTTCCCCTGAAGACGCAGGAGTGGCACAGATACCTTAGTGGTAACCAATAGCTCTCTAGCTGAGACCTGCTTGAGAGGAAAGTCATAACTGATACTGGAAACCTAGCCAATAGTGATAGCATAAAAAGATAAAAACTAAACCATAAAACCCTTTAGATCTCTCAAAGAATAAACGATTTAAAAGCGAAACCATGTTTAATATTTCGCTGAGGTTTCTTTGGCAGTGAAGGATTACATTTGGTTACTTAAGGGCTGAGTTTTAGTGAAGTGACAGAAGATGCTAAATAAAGCTTTGTGTCTTAGGAAGAAGTTCAATATGGAAAATGGAAGCAGTCCACCAACCTAGGACACACAGAATGCTTGCTTTTCAAAGTTGTCTTGGAAAAAGATCCATCAAAGGGCACATCAATAAATACAGAAATCTTCTAAAGCAACTCTTCATTCTGGACAAAATATTCACGCTTTCTGAAATTCTAAAGGAGTTCCTTAACTAATGCAGTTTGATATTCCACTTCATACATGTAGAATTAATAAGAGATTTCCCATGGAGTTCTGTTTCAAGCTTGAAGAGTTTGTGTATTCTACTGTAGATAGATATTTCCTACTGCAGATATTCTTAAAATAGAAATAAAACTCCTTCAAAATGAGTTTTTAATAAAAATAACACACTAAGGACAAATCTTATCACCCCAAACCAAAGTCAGATTAGACAACAATACTATAAGGTAATACAATAACAGTGTCCTAGATTATATGAAATGGATTTGTTTATAATAAGGTTGAGTGTCCTTAAATTATCATAAACTACAGTCAATTTTAATAGTATTCATGATCAGATTAAACCAAAATAGAAATACAGTCCAAGAGAAAGTAAGTGGAATGATGTATATTAGGACATCAAATAGAATGAATGTGTCATGCTGTTAAATCCTTATAAATAGAAATGGGAAAATGTGGTGGGAGATCTAATTAGGGAGAGAGAGGGATATAAATGCAGAAGAAAGAGGGTAAGATATCAGTAAGATGTCTGAAAGTAGTCTGGCAGTAGGGGGGGGCACACCTTTAATCCCAGCACTTAGGAGGCAGAGGCAGGAGGATTTCTGAGTACAAACCTAGCCTGGTCTACAGAGTGAGTTCCAGGATAGCCAGACTATACAGAGAAACCCTGTCTCAAAAAGCCAAAAAAAAAAAGAAAAAGTCTGAAAATTATAACGAATACTATTAACTATCTAAAAATGAATATAAGAAATGTAAGTCGGTATATAAATATAAATGAACAGTTTCCATCTATCTGACAATGCTCCAAATGTCAAGAATGACCTAACAAAACATTCCAACAGCATGAAAGAGCTGCTCTCTTTTGAGTCAGAAATAAGTCTTATGCGGGGCAGTGGTAGCTCATGCCTTTAATCTCAGCACTTGGTTGACAGAGGCAAGCAGACTTCTGAGTTCAAGGCCAGCCTGGTCTACAGACTGAGTTCCAGGACAGCCAGGGCTATACAAAATAAACCTGTCTCAAAAAAACAAAAAAACAAAAAGAAAGAAGGAAAGAAAGAAAGAAAGAGAGAGAGAAAGAAAGAAAGAAAGAACTCTTATATCCAAGTCTCAAAACATTACAGATAATGTAATGCCTTTGGTTAACCCCTAAGCTGTAGAATGTAGGTTTCCATTTGTTGAAGACATGATGAACTTTATATAAAAGGCCCAGATTCCCTGAGCTAAAATTGACCTGAAAGCTTTCTCTTTGAGGCACCATGTAAGCTTTCAAAGCAGGAAAGCAGCTACCATTCTTACCCGACATGAGGTCTGCGAATGACAGCAATGACCAGAGTGGCTCCACAACCCTAAGGTGCAGCAGTGGCACATCTGCCTTGGTGTGGCACACCTGCCTTGGTGTGGCACATCTGCCTTGGAGTGGTACATCTACCTTGGTGTGGCACATCTGCCTTGGTGGTAGCCAGTTGGACTTACAGTCTGCTCAACAAGAGGAAAATCATGCCTGGTACTGGAAATCTAACCACCTATCTAGAGCTAGTGAGTTCATAGATCTTGAATAAGAACTTACAACCACTGCCTTATAAAATAAATCATCATAAACTTTCCATTCTAAGTACTTGTCATTTTACACCCAGGGACATGTATTTCTAACCTCTAACACAGCAAATGACCATGCTATAGAGATAAACCACTACATAAAACCAGAGCCAATCAAAATGCAGCGTTGCAGAGCCCAAAGGATATGTGTGTGTGTGTGTGTGTGCGTGCGTGCGTGCGTGTGTGTGTGTGTGTGTGTGTGTGTGTGTGTGTGTGTAAAACTCCTACACCAAAGGGTCAAGGATCGTTTTGAAAGATAGAATAGAACAGTTTTAAGAGTCAGGGAATCACAGCATTTGCTGTGAAATTATGTTCCCTAGTAATGTCAGAATCGACACTCATAATTTCTCACCAATATGACTGCTTTGACCAGGAACAAACAATAAACAGCAATGTGGGCAGCATGGCTGCAGAGGGGTAAGCCCACAAAGCTTTCATCCTACACAAAGATCTCTGAGCAATTAATGACTGCTGAGCATGGCATCAGGAGGGTTCCCGAAAGAAGAGCACATTACCTTCTAATGTTGGGGTCAGGCTGACAATAGAGAGGGCAACGCATATGCTAGAGAAGGATTTGAGTCAAGGCGTTGTTTTTCATTAGGCTGAACCAATGCAAAACTAAAATAGGGCTTTTATTATCTCAAAATGTTTGGAAAGGCTGTGTGAAAGAACATGCATAAACATTCTATCTAATCATATGCCACAGATTCTACCCCGCTTGGTAATCCAATTTTACCTATAATAAAACTGGAATGAAAACAAAGTGCACAGTTGATATATCCCATAAAGCAAGCATTGAGATTTTCTCCCCACCATGGATGCTGTGGTAGAGACTGTAGTTTACTTTGCCACCTTTGTTTCAACAAACAGAGCTGCACCTATTTCATGCACAGGTGTTAAAAATATTTGATAATTCAAAACTGGACCCAGAGAACTCAACATTGTCTCAAGGTCTTGGTATCACCAAACTTTTAATTTTCTCATAATTATGTATTACTTGGCCTAATGATTTAATTTCAAACCTTTGTTTTCATTTTTAGTTATGTTTTACTGTTCTGATAACTAACTTTATAGCAGATAAAGAGTAATTCTTGAATTTTAAACTTTAATTCACATCATAAAACATTGAGTTACCATTTTAAAGGGAATTACTTTTTAATTATTGTTTGAATAATAGATGATAGTTTGAAAATCACTGCTTGAATACTCGAACTTTAACTGATACCTTTAAATTTCAGACAGTTGAGGTGAGACAACCAGATCCATGGTTCACACTTCTACTCAATAGAACGTAAGGGTAAGGTACTTATAATTAGAGAGGTAAAGGTCCTCCAATCAATCCGATGGCACACTGCCATTGAACTCCTCTGTTCTTTCATTCATACCCTGGCTTTCTGAAGCAGGAAAGCATCAGAGGCACTGAACTAACAGGCATTCTTCAGGAGACAAAGTCTGTTTTCCACTGAGCTCTTGAACATTCTTGCTGCTTTTATTTGCACACTGTATTCTCAACAGCAGGCTTCCACTTACATATCTGCTCTTCTCCGTATTTATCGCCTAAAAGGGCCCAGTGGCTCCCCCTGTTGGGCTTGCATTTAATGTAAATCAGGTTTTGGAATAAACTGGAAATCTGAGTTCTTGATCATACTTGCCTTTTGGTTGTGTTTCTTTTGAACTTCATTTGAGGGCTGTGCTTAAAACTCTAACTTTATACTCTGTGAATATGCATTTTCTTACCACTTCCATAATCCACATGTGAATTTAGTATGCCAGTACTTTAACATTATCCAAGGAAGGATGATTAAACTAAATGGCATGCATGTACGGAGATGTCATAATGAAACCAGTTGTTTTATACATACAATCAATATATACTAAGAAAGATGAAAGAGATAAAACCTACTGTTCCTGGGGCTCCTGTGTGGATATAAACAACTGCTGCAAGACAACGTGAAACCTCCACAAAGAAATATTGTTCAAAGGTTATGTAGTTTCTTGGTTTGAGGGGTGAAAATTCAGGAAAGAGATAGTGATATTTTGATAGCCTTACAAATATAATTAATATATGTTTATTGCAAAAAACTACCTGAGCAAAGTTCTAATGAGCAAAAAAGAAAACCTCCACTGCTGTTAGCATAATACATAGCAATGATTCACATATTCAAAGCATTAATTACTCAGCACACCAAGAGGGACCTTGCATTTATTTTTTTTTGTTTGCTTGATTGAATTCTCTCATTAGCTACATTTTCCCCAAGCAGAAAATTTTGAAGCTGTTTCTTGTCTGAGCTTATATTAATGTAACAATTTTGTAGTTTGGATATGATAGTGAATGCTTTTCAAAAGTTATAGAGGAGATTTCAGGTTTCTGCTATAAAGTAAAGGTTTCTTACAATATTAGAAACAGAACTATCCTAGACTATTGGAAATAGTCAGAGGCACACAGCCAAATGTAACAGTTGGTGAGGGACAGGTGTCATTTTCATGACAAATGATAGATGTGCCATAATTAATACAGAGTTTTAGTAATGGAAAAGTTCCATATTTACAGATGATATTTTTCACACTGTGAAAGCAATGGCTGCTTACTGTGTTGTATCAGAAAGTACTATGAGACAGAGATCACTTGAAACCATAAAACCTGAAGGTGAAGCATTTAGAGACTTCTCTTCTTATTTCTACAAATTGGACTCAAGTGTGTGTTTTCTATTTTTTTTCCAATTGTCTTTTTCAGTGTTCTTTCCCTTGGGTTAAAGCATGATTTTGCATAGTTCTTATGCTACCAACACAATTGTTGAAGAAAGATTCTAGCAAAGCCATTTTTAGACTGTTGCCTTAATGAAGCACAGGGAACCTCTTAGCGTCACGGAGGTTAGAGTGGGTGTATGGGCTTCTCCACCTACCCATTTGGCCTGTGCAGGCAGGGACAGGACTTGGCCAAGAAGCACAAAACTCCTTGCCTGTCATCCAGGTGGGCTACAGACACCTACAGCAAGGTTCCACTTTAAGCAATGATGCAATGTGTATGCTCTAGCAGCCTAATATACTGGAAAAGGAAAAGATGTCGAATCAGTAAATGTCAGACTTCAGATTCCCATCTAGGCCCATGCTGTTCTCGGGAAAAACCAATAAAATACAGTTAGATGATTTTGTTTAAATTCAAGCTTATGTTTAAAAAAAAAAAACAAAAAAACCTAAAGTGTAGCTAATGCATCTATCAGTTGCTCTTGTCTTTCTGTGCTTCAAGTCTAAGCCTTTATCTGTCGGATAAGCATTTATCTGGTGTACAGATACCAGTGTTTTATAAAAACCTTGTGTTCTACGGTCAAGAACAAAGCAGGAAGTCTAGTGATCACATAAATCAGGTCTTTAGAAGCAAGAGTTAGTATTAAAAACAAAACAAAACAAAAAATCCCAGAAAACTGAAACTCTAGGTCCTCTTGTGCACTCAAGTGAACATAGCATAAGTGGATAAAGCCTATGCCATGGCAGGAAAAGACATTGTGCAAATGATGCCTGATCACCAACTCCACCTTAATGGCTCCTTCATGGAAGAGAACTACTGTGACGCAGTTATGATTCCAACTGAGGTGTGGGGTGTTCTAGGAAACGCTTGTGGGGAGACTAAGACAATACGGTTCAGCTAGAATCCAGCTATTAGAGCAACCATTCTGTGGTCAAGCTTACACAACCTAAAATACATGAAAAAGGGAATAGCAGAGACCTATCCCTTGAGGCAACTGTGCCTACCCCCCCCCCCCCCCCCCCCCCGTGAACAGGAGGAAGGCGCCGGGCTGCCTAGAATCAGTCCCAGTGCTACCCTAATGCTGAGGTCAAAGGTCTTATGTCTTTTCCTTCTCTATTTGCCTTTTGGTTGAAAATTAATTGAATAATGAGGAGGATGTAAAGATTTTTGTTTTCCCATAAAGTTAATTTCAAGTTATAGTCTTAAATAAGGGGCAAAGTCAGTTTTCCCTTACCTCCCAAAGATATTAATTACTTGTTGAGGAGCAAAAGATGTCAGAAGAACAATGCAGTCATTTCACAACAGTGTATTCCAGATATAGTGCAAAATCCCCTAGTCTGTTGGAGAATTTTTCCAAAGACCAATTAAATTCTTAATTTAATTGACCATTAATTCTTAATGAATGCCTTAAAACTATTATGCTTGTAGCAGTGTAGATTAAAAAAAAAAAACATTAAAAACTCACAGGCACATTCACCTTAAAGATATATGCATGTTTGTATATTAATATATATGGGAATTGCATCATGCATATATTTTGCATGATAGCAGCTACATTATGTATATATGTATATATATATATATATATATATATATATATATATATATATATATATATATATATATTTAAGATATCTTTTCTCTGACGGTCTCTCCCCTTTTCTCTCATTTTTCTTTCCTTCTCTCCTTCCTTCTTTCCTTCAATCCCACTGTTTCTTTTTCTTGTTTTAACAGGAAGTAGATAGGAAGCGCAGGACAGCTGGGAACTAACTATCGCTCGCTCTTCTTCCCAGCACACTTGAACTACAAGTTCACTGTGCCTGGCTTAAACATTAGCAACTTCCACGAAGATGTTGCTAATAGTAATGGATAATATGCATACACTAGCATAAAATAGTACAATAGTGATATACTGCCTCGTTTCAGCTACAAGTTACTAATAGTATATATATTGAAATATTAATATGTACATTAAACTTCGTATTATACAAATAAGCAAATTAACTACAGTGTCAAGTAGCTCTGATTTTATGCACACCCTCCATGGAATGTTATGAATAACTTATTATGTAAGAAAACTCATTGCCACAACTGCTGACATGCTTTTCAGGATTTTTGTTTGACTACTGCCAATTTGAATCCCTAGACTGGAATAAATGGAGAGCCATCTGTTCTGGTGCGGCTGCTGTGACAGTCCTAGGCTCACTAAAGCAATTGTCTCTATTACCCTCAGTGCTCATGATTAGCTTCACCTTGCAGCCCCCTGTGCGTATAAACCCAGTCTAACTTGTATCACAAATATAATTAGGTTAAGGACCTGGTAAAAATTCTCTGTGCTAGATTGGTTTAACTCTTTCAACTCCAGAGGGATGAAATTGTTTATTGGTATCTCAAACATTTTGGGCTACTTCCAGCACAGCATCCTCATTAGCAGATATATTTGGCATGTAGAAGGCTGGCATATATCTAATTAAATGTAGCACTCAAACAGAAGAAATATAAAGGTCATTTTTACTAGACCTTAATTTAAATTAAGGGATACTATGTATACTGTTTTATGGCTGCCTTTTCTTTTTTTTTTCTGTTTTTTTTTTCAGGATATTTTCTTTATTTACAATTCAAATGTCATCCCCTTTCCCACTTCTCCCCATCCACCCCGCCATAGAGACCCCCATCCCATCCCCCCTTCTCTCTGAGGGCCCTTGATCCTGCGACTGCCTTTGCAAGGGAAGTTTTGTGGCAAGAGACTGGATTCTGGCGTGGGGTATGGTGGCTGGTCACAGGAAGGACAAGGGAAGAACTGCAGAACTGTTAACCACACTAGATTTTGCTGGTAAAATACAGGAACTTATTGGCTGGAACAGATAGTTTTGATCAAATCTATTTAAAGCGCGTCGAAATAAATATTCATGAGCTGAGCTTAGGCAACTTTAGAGAATACAAGTAACAGGCCATCAGCCATTCTGCTAAGGGCACGCATTTCATGTCTTATAGGATGACAGAGTATAAGAGTGAGTAGCTTCGTCGCAGCAAGATTTTAATAGTTTGTGAATTTATAGAACCCAAAAATGAAGTGAAAGTAGTGCTCCTGAAGGCACTGAACTGACGCGGTTTCCCTAAACAGTAGCTAACCACGTGAGATGGAAAGTCAGATGAGCCGCGGATGCTGCCACAGCGCTGAAGTTACCTGGGATTCAAGACCTTGCCAAAACAACCAAGCTGCAGGCTCACTTAGAGATGAGCAACTTAGGCGAAAAGACCCCAGGATTGCCGGAGGCAATGCTGTGCTTCTGGTACAGCACTAGCAAATTCGGACGGAAGCTGAGCACGGCGTGCTTGCTGGGAATTCTGTGGTTTCCAGAGGCCAAGGTCTGTGAGGCGAGGAGTTAAGTGAGCTACGAAATAGGCCGATAACACAGAGAAAGACTGAGAATTCAAAAGCTCATATTAGCCCCAACACTGACCAATGTCTCTAAAAGACTGGATTACCATAGTAGCCTCAGTGCCTGGCTAAAGCAGTGAAGAAGGAATGCGTTCATGAGGCACTGAGCCAGGCAGATCTTTAGTAAAGGCAGCACCGAGGTAAAAGCTTGCTTCTCTGCAAACGTAGGCGTGGGCAGCAGGCCTGAGAATCCTTGTATGGTCAGTACACACGGAGGGACACATAACAAGAGGACAGTGGAAAGTTCTAACAGGACTCAACTCCTGATTGAGTCAGGGTCATAAGGAAAACATCCTACACGCTCATTATTCACAAGAATGTGGTCTGGTCAATGCTGTTCACTTTATGGCTGACTGTTCCCTAGAACCACCCACATGGCTCATATCCTGCTTTTTGTTCTTGGACCTAACTGGGGGAGGGGGGGAGTTGTGGCCAACAGGTTTCTGAAACTGGCTAGTCTACATTCTTGGCTCGTTACAGAGGTTTTCCATGCCCTTTTAGGTAAAGGTTATACATTATACATACATTTTTATTAAATGCTCTCATTTTAAAATTCTAAAATTCTCCAGCCTTTCAGTTGGACATCAATGGGAGGAGAGGTTCTTGGTCCTGTGAAAGCTCGATGCCCCAGTGTAGGGGAATGGCAGGCCAGGAAGCAGGAGAGGGTGGGTTGATGAGCAGGGGGAGGGTGAATGGGATAGGGAGTTTTCAGAAGGGAAACCAGGAAAGGGGATAACATTTGAAATGTTAATAAAGAAAATATCTAATAAAAAAAATGGAAACAAAAATGCCAGCTGATCCAGGCATTTCAGAGAGAACGAGCAAGCAAGGGGGCGGGGAGAGAAATGAAATCATGGGTTCCTGGGGAGGTATGAGCAGGATGAGAGAAAAACGCACAAACAGACAAAACAAAACAAAACAAAACAAACAAACTCTCTTTACTTTTCTCCAAAAGAGTATTAGCTAGTGGTTTCTAGGAGATCTGGTGTAGCAATCCACTCCTATGTGATTCTTTGTGTCTATGGCTGTGACTGGAAGTACAATTCCAGGAAAGAGCCATGAAGCTCTTTGCAGAACACCTTTGCAGACAGCAGTTAAAATTAACTTGAGGCTACCCAGCTATACCACTCCTGGGCATATACCCAGAAGATGCTCCAACATGTAATAAGGACACATGCTC
>NW_022196915.1:100660552-100662156 GCF_008632895.1 Mastomys coucha | reverse complement strand
TCGATCATCAATAGGAGGAGAGGACCTTGACCCTGTGAAGGTTCTGTGCCCCAGTGTAGGGGAATGCCTACACTGGGAGCATTGCAATCCTCTACTATACACATGCTGCCAGAGGGTGGGGTGGCAGGCATGGGAAGGGGGGAGGCAACGGGGGTTTGTGCTTGCTGTCTTGGTTTATCTGTTTATTTTTTGGAGGGGAAATTTGGAAAGGAAAAATTTAAATGTAAATAAAGAAAATATCTAAAAAAAAAAATTAACTTAAGGCTCCCTTATCCATAGCATCGGTACAATCTGGTCACATCCTAGACTTACAGAGCCAGGCATTCTGGCGGTTTGTCACTAAATCTGAATTTTCTACTGCTTTTCAGGTGATACTGTTGTTTACTAAGGCTCAAAGCCATGATTGACTCATAGACCTTACATGTAGAGAAAAATAAACAGGATTAAAGATAACAAGTTTTTGGCCATAGAAAGGGAGGAAAAGTGTATCCACCAGAGTCTAGAGACCACATGAGGAGACCACTGTTTGGAAAACCATAAGAGCCCTGGTGGAAATGCTACAGCAGATCTCCTAGTAACCACTAGCTAACACTCTTGGAGAAGAATGAAGAGAGTTTGTTTAGCCTCTAAGAGACTAATGTTACCAATGTCTAAGAGACTAATGGTTACAAAGAGATTTGCATTTTTTTTTTAAGTATAGAAACATCATGTTTTCAAGTAAAATACTTAAGGTGCTGATTTGCTAATATAAAGATTTCTTTTGTGTTTATTTATTAATCGATTTATTTGTTTACATTGCAAATGTTATCCCCCTTCCTGATCTCCCCTTCATGAAACCCCAACCCCATTCCCATCCCCTTTCTAAGAGGGTGCTCTTCCATTCACTCAGGCACTCCCGCCTGACCTTAATATAAAGATTTCTAATCAGAATTGCTAACAGAGTGAGACTCAGTGAGGAAGTGTATATATTAAGTATTTCTGAGTTGAAAAATCAACAAATACACTAAAAAGAAGTACACTTTGCTAACCCACAAAGAACCACACAAGCCCCATCTAGTGGCTCTAATGTCCAAAGTTCAGTGAAGGCTTTTGAACTGGTAAGTCAACTATAGACCCACAGGCAAAGAGTGGAGCTAAAGAACCATAGCTTCTGAATTCACCCCCAAGTTCAAAAAAAAAAAAAAGAGTGAATTCTGTCATGTATTAGACCCCATGCTAGATTTAAAGCTACAGTGTGTGGTATGTAGACACGGATGGATATATGGACACAGATAAGTGGTATGTAAAGATTTAAGGAAATAAATATAAATATAAACACAGAGAGTGGCAATGAAATCTAGAAACAGAGGAATAAATATTTTATTGTACAGTGAAACAAAAATGTAGTACACCCAGAATACTTCAATTAAAAAGGCTTTTAAAAGTTTTGTTTGCTTGTTTGTTTGTTACAAAATCACACTGTGCCATTGCTCTGGTCCTCTGTATTTAATTCTGCTGCATAACCTTTCATTCCGTGACATTGCTAAGTATTTTGTCTTTCACACACAGTTTTAAGGTCTTTGGAGAAGGAAGTTGTCTTATGTTTATCCTCTAGTTTTCTTTTT
>NW_022196915.1:100652303-100659326 GCF_008632895.1 Mastomys coucha | reverse complement strand
CTGGAGAATATCATCTTGAGTAAGGTAACCCAATCACAAAAGAACAAACATGGTATGCACTCTCTGATGAGTGGTTACTAGCCCAGAAGTTTGTAATACAGGAAGAACAACCCACAAACCACAAGGAACTCAAGAGGAAGGAAGGCCAAATGGTGGACAATATCTTCTAGTTTTCAACTGTTGCCTCAGTCAAATAGCTTATAATGCCTTGCTAAACAACTTCATGTATATTTCTTCTACAAAAGCAATGACATCTGACTATGTTTAAATACTTATATGTCTATAGTAGTTTATATGTGTATATATAGTCATACACCAAATACAAATCATAAGATTCCTTTCTACACTTGGTCAGTGGTGGCACATGCCTTTAATCCCAGCACTTGGGAGTCAGAAGCAGGCAGATTTCTGAATTTGAGGCCAGCCTGGTCTACAGAGTGAGTTCCAGGACAGCCAGAGCTATACAAAAAACCCTGTCTTGAAACACACACACACACACATTCCTTTTTACAGTGTGAATTTGAGTACCCAAAGGTACTTTAAGATGACCATGACCATGCTCATTATACAAATATTACTTGATGCATATACAATAAAGATGACAAGTTAATGCATGAAGGGACTTAGTAAAGTGATAACACATAAATAATTATGATAAATTGTAGAAGAAAAGTGTAGTGCAAGTGCCAATGGCTTCAGCTCTTTGAGTTTAATAAAAGAAATGACTTCATTGTGAGCAATGAGGAAGACTTTAGTCAGTTGAAGACTAAAAAAGTACCTAAATCAATTTGATTGAGGATCAAATTATGAATAAAAACAGGTAATTGAGAAGTTAATTGAAGGAATGGTCCAGACTTTAAGCTGATACCAGCAGTGCTTATAGAGCTCAGGGCATATTGTGCAGTGATAGACCATCATGGCCCTAAAACTCAAGTTAAATTGGTTAAAAACAGTTCAGGTCCTGCTAGCCCATACCCTAGCTCTGCTTACATAACCCATCTAAGCAAGAAACATACCAAGCTAATGAAGGACAGCCACAATGGTCAATTTAATGATGCTGGCAATGAAGGCCTATCTCCACCTCTAACCCAAACACATGGTCCTAGTTTCTGAATCTCCCTAGCTGTTATTTGAGTGGAAGCTTAGCAACTACATTTATACACAGTTTACAGATCACAGCATATAGATGACAAAGCATTTTCTTTTGAATCCTTTTTATCAATTGATTCCACCTCTAACCAATAATTTATTTTGACAAGATACACTGTGGTTATTGCACAGATTATGTGATGTTAGAAGTACTACTGTTTAAAAACCATCACAGTTATAATGCCATGAGGAGGCATGGTTAATTTAAAATACTTGCTATTGTTTTCTTCTTATAAAACCCTGGATATATTAGCATTTTTAAATGGAGAAAGGGGAAACATTGGGTCTCATTGCTTTAATATTGTTAAACATTAAGTTAGTGGGAATCACAAATATTTGTCTCAGACATAACATTGCTAATTTGGTGTTTTGAGGAAAATAATGTAAGACTGAATGAACCTTTCAACCAATGTATAAGATAGTCTCCCTTTTACATAGCAAGAAGATTCATCTTTTTTATAAAAGGCTCTTTCTCCAAAAATATCTTCAAGGTGACATGTCAGGTAACTGAAAAGCACTTTAGATGAACAGGGGAGACATAAAATTTACTGTGACTGTAAAGCATATGACAAATTTTACACAGGCCTAGATGTCTTTCCCCACTTTTTAACTACCTAATTTTACCTCCTCGAACTCATTCAAAATCCATTCTATTTGGATCTCTCAGACCAAATTTAAAATTTTGACTAGGAGTAAGTCTAAGGTTTATGTTTTGATCACTCTGTTCCACATCATGACTTATGGCATGGTTGTACAAATTCTGTTTAGTTTAGTTTAGTTTTGATTTATTATTTCTTTCTTTTTTAATTTTAGAGCTCTGCTATTAATGAATCTCAAATAGTCCTAAGTTCTATGTAACTTAACTCAATAATCCTGTAACTTAACTTAGTCTCACACCTCAAATTTGGATATTCTGCTTTCCCCAACTCATCCTAAGAATATAAGAGTACAGATAGACCACTTACCTACCCGCCCTTCTATACATGCTGCTGCTGATTGGGCCAATTCGTGCATTAGGTTAATAACCAACATGACAGAGAAAAAGCTAGAAAAGGAGTGAATAGGAATAAAGGCAGCTATGGATGTGTAGAGTGGGTGGATACAGGCAAGTGAAAATTCATAGAGGAAACAATGAGGGGACTACCAGGACCAGCTCCCTTCCCCCAGTAACTAAATTAAATGGATGAATCAAAGGAAATTGCATTTCAAGAGAAAAAAGAGATTGTCATAATCAAGTCTGGGGAATGAATGAATGAAACAATTAAGGAATAACAGAAGGTATGTGGCAACTTGGGCTACACTATGGTCAGTTAAAGAAGAAATGGATTGGATATCAAAAAACTGTTAATAGTGATCATAGAATGGAGCCAACTCTTTCAATAAGATTGAGGTAACATACTACCTATGGTTGGCTCAATGAGCATATCAAACTGTCATGTACAAAGTTATGTTTCTATCAGTATATTAGTTCTCATCTTAATCTTGACCAGAGAGCTTCATTTCGTAGGACTCATGACTGCTTACAGTGCTGAGAGCACGTGACCATTGAGTGCTCAGTCCTAATGGAATATCTGTGTTCCTAATGCACAGGGAGCACTCAGGAAGAGTGGTCAGGAAAAACACAAGACCAGGAAGACAGGGAGGAGCGCTGTGAAATGCTACCTTCTCCCAATAACACATCCAATATATTCATGAGTTTACTTCAGGTACAATGACCTGCACAAGGTCAAGTCAAGAAGACTGTCAACCATTCCAATGGATGAGTAAGTTTACAAAAAATAAGTAAGTGAACAAAAAGACACATGAACAAAGAAAGAGAAACAAATCTGCTGAGGGGACAAGGAGCATGGAAGAGGACATGGTGAGTGATGTCAGGAGGGGAGCCTGGAAGAGGACGCGATGAGTGATGTCAGGAGGATATGGAAGGGTGAGTGGGCACGGTCAAGATACATGACATGCATGATGTCAACAATAAAAACATGTTCTAAAGTATCAAATAGAAACTAAAAATAATATCAAAGGGAATAACTTTAACTAAGAGAAATATCTGCAACCAAATTATGAATGAGTCACATAGGATGAAAAAACCACACTTAAACAGAATGGTTCTAAATTATGCTCATAGTCAAAATCAATTAAATAGAAAGTATATTTCTACATAAAGAGAAATATTTGATCTCTCAATAAATAGAAACTCCACTCTTTCAAATTATGAAATAAATTGCTTTTATATTATACATGTATCACTAGATGGGTTTTTTTACTCTTACAAAAATCATCTCTTGGTAGAAGTGTACATAGACATAGACACTCCATTATGAAATTTACAACATCCTTTCCTCTCTACAGAAATAAGAGAAAACCGAATAGTAAACACCAGTAAATAATTCAAATTTTATTTCAAATATAAATATTTTACCACCTGAAAAATAAATCTTCAATATACTAGTGTTTCCATTGTAATGCTTTCTTGTTGTTTGAATAATAATTTATGTAGCACAAGTGTGTTTGAAATAATAGGCAAGCTTAAACAGAAGCAAAGACTTTCTGGACAATGCAAAATCCCTCAGGGGAATATCATTTTCCCAGTACCAATGGTGCTTAGAGAAAGTTTTAGGGTTGTCTCTTTGGCAGTTTCCCAGTAGATACTGTGGCTTGAATGTGAACTATTTCTCACAGGCTCAGGTTCTTGAACACTTGTTCTCAGTTTTTGGCACTGTCTTAGAAGCTGTGAAACCTTCGGTTAGTGGTGGCTTCCTGGTGGCAACAGTAACAAAGGCTTGCATGAGAATGTATCCTAGAGCCACTTTCCATTTGTTTTTGTTTGTTTTTGCCTCTTGACTGCAAACAGAATGTGACCCACTGGCCTCTGCCCCTGCTACCATGCTTTCCTGACCGATCCCCTTGAATGGCAAATCAGTATACATCCTAGCATCCTGAAATTACATCATGTCAAGCATTAGTCACAGCAACAGGAAGAGAAGATGACACTGATATTAAGGATGCTTAAAGACAGGGTCATTTACACGTTCTATAAGGCAGTTACTTTTATTTTCTTGACGAACTAGAAAGTCTCTTCAGTTTAGGAACCATCTTCCCTGGTGAAACTAAGAGATCCCATCAGGACTGACCATGAGAGGAGGGGTGACAGGAAGGGCAGCCTTGAAGGCTGAATCAGCCTCGGATATCACCAAGTGGCAGTTTGCAATCACATCCTAGATTCACTGGAATCTACCACAAATTAAACCTCTGTGCTGCAGGTGACTAACTGCATGGCTCATCAGCATATAGGGTGGTTCAGTTTAAGACAAAAGCTCTCCTGCCACCCCCCCTTTCCTCTCCCATCCTCATATTTCTTGATCCTAGGTTGACACAAAAAACTGGAGTTGAACTAAAATAAATAGAATTCAATTGAGCTAAAAGGGCAATTTAAAATAATAGTTGACCTTTTCTGTGAGGATCAGAGCTCTGGATCCTCATGGCTCTCTTGACAGCAGAGCTGAGTCTGGAAGCTAGTGTAGCCAGACACAGTGCTGTACAGAACAACAGCAGGCTGTCTGCCAGCTCGCTTCGTCTTCAACTTACCCATCTCTGCCATCTAAATGTATTCTGTCAGAACCTGTAAAATCAGCAGCTTTTAAAGGAGTTTTGTTCAAACTCCTGCTGCTTCTTTTTAGACTTTACTCAGAAGTGAGACTGGAAGAAAGTCAATTGCAATGTCACTTTTACCCATTGCTCTTCTGCTTCTGATATCCCTTTGTTCTTGCTTCTATTTCCTGCTGTTTCATTTCTATTGCTTTTACACATTCCATTTGGGGGAAAAAACCCAAAAGATATGACATCTGAAATTTTCTGTCACTTGTCATTTGGATCTTTTAATTCCCAACACCAGGAACCAATTAGACAGTTGAGGTAATTACTCCATTCTCTTGCCTCCTCGCTTAGATAGCCAATGATGCACACTGAAGTCATCTAAAGATTGGTTGTGTGCAATGGAACTTTAACTGTCTTTGGGCTGTGTGGCCTTGTCAGCACTTCTGAGTTTGAGTTCCACAATTAACTTGTCCCTTTTCTGATAGGAAATAAACATCCTAGGGTCTTGGACAGCAGGTGTTTTCATAGAAAACAAGCCATACATGTAACGGTGAGGAAAATATAAACACCTTCCTGTGCCAGGTAGGCAGCTGCAGACCTGCAACCCCAGCCCTTGAGAAGCTGAGGTGGGGGAATTGTAATTCATGGCTGGTTTAGGCTTCATGGAAAGACCTTGATTCTTAATAGAAAACAAAGCAATAAACTTTGCATCCATAACTTTTCCTGTTAAAATCCTTTTTACTAACTAGAAAAGAAACATTTACTGTTTATGAGAATCTGTGTGTATGTGTATGTTTGTATATCTGTACATATGTTTCTGAGTATATATATACACACATATATGTATATATAAACATATATTATATATATACATGTATACATATCTCAAGGCTTTCATCCCATCTCCCTTCTGCCTGTGTCTCTGTCTAGAAGATCAGCCTGTACTTAGTGCCACCACTCCAGGGCTAGCTCTTTATTTTGCAAAGGGCTGCACTCCAGTCTGAACCAACCAGCATGAGGACAACACCAGATCCATCTCTTTGGGTTGTTCTTTGGCCCTGAGATATGCTTGGCTTTCACTACAGCAGCTTGGATTTTAATATAATAATCTCAGAGAATCATCTTCCCGGCTGGGGAGGAAGGACAAGCTTTTACATATAGGAAGCTGATAATGGGCTATGGAAAGCATGATACTAAATATTCTGCTATCCCTTACCTCCACCCTAACAGCAGCCAACATCCAAAAATGCAGGGATCCACTTCATATGACGTGGGAGTGTAGGTCATACCAACATGTATGTATGTATATGTATGTATGCATGCATGTGTGTTTGTGTGCATGTGCTTGTGTATACAACAAATCTTTCATCTATCTCTATCATCTAACTAGGTATCTATATCTATCTGCCTATATGTCTGTCTATCTACCTATCTACCTATCTATCTATCTATCTATCTATCTATCTATCTATCTATCTATCTATCTATCTCTATCATCATATTCATCTGACTATCCTTCACTTATCTCTGTGTGTGTTCCTGTCCCTAACAAAGTGAACATCTGTTTCCTTAGGGACAGGGATCTCTTTGTAACAATCTTTCTATTGAGACATAGACCGGATGATACAGTAATTGTTATTTTTTCAATGATAACCTCTCAAGATGGTTTCAGTATTGTCAGCTCTTGAATAAACACCATTGTGATTTACGTGTGTAAAGCAATCCTCCCCTGAGCAAAGCACCTGTCATGGCTGACCCATCTTCATGAGTAAGCCCTCAGATTTGTCAGCACTGGTACCAGTTTAGTAATAATTCCCCACAATACTTTTACTAAGTTATCTTACAAGTCCTTAGGTGTATTCCCTATATGCCTCAAATTAGTGAACTGACCTTTGGCGACATAAATTGCTCTGGTGGTTTTCATCTGATGAATTCTATAACAAAAATCTACTTTCAGCAAAATCTACCACTATTTTACATGATAGTCTTCTTTGAAACAGAGTCAGGATGCTAAATAGGCTTTGTGAACTTTTTGCAGGGTTGGCAAATGAGAGTGGAGACTTAGCCAAGGTCCCAGAATGACAGAAGTGGAGACTCAATTAGAGGTCATCTATCCACGGGCCTGCAATCTTCTTTGACAAAGCCTAACACTTTACTGAGGCTCTTCTCAACTGCTCACTTCAATGGATCTTTGCTCATTAGGAAGCATGTTCATCTGGGTTGTTTCCAGGTTCTGGCTATTATAAATAAGGCTGCTATGAACATGGTAGAGTATGTGTC
>NW_022196915.1:100598795-100650968 GCF_008632895.1 Mastomys coucha | reverse complement strand
TCTTTGTTTTTTGGAGGGGAAACTGGAAATGGAGAAATTTACATGTAAATAAAGAAAATATCTAAAATTAATTAATTAATTAATTAATTAAAAAAAATGTATAGATTACAAAAAAAAGGAAGCATGTTCATGAAACCATTTCCTTTTTTAAATTGCCTTCCGGGAAATTTAAGGTAATATTTTAAAATGTCATTCGAATAAATTACTTTTTACTCCATAACTTCCTACTTTCATTTCCTATTTATCCATATATGTGAAAATAATAACCAAGAGTTATGTAGTACAGAATTTCTTACACAGCGTGACAAACCTTATCATGAGTGTACTCTCAGTTAACATTTTTGTCTGTGTCTGAACATTACTCTATAGCATTACAACCAGGAGGCCTGTAACTCAGAGCAAAGGAGTCCAAGCCTCTATACCAACGAGGGGCAAAGGCACTTATGACATCATAAGTAGTTGAAAGTATATGCTGTTCAGAAAAGGCAATCTGAGTGTCACCTACTATTATCTAGTACTTTAATAGTGCTAGGTTATTTTTAAGCATCCTTAAAACTACTACTTTCAGGCGGTGGTGGCATTTAATCCCAGCACTTGGGAGGCAGAGGCAGGCAGATTTCTGAGTTTGAGGCCAGCCTGGTCTACAGAGTTAGTTTGAGGACAGCCAGGGCTACACAGAGAAACCCTGTCTTAAAAAAACCAAAAAAAAAAAAAAAAACCAAAACCAAAACCAAAACAAAACAAAACAAACACAAAAAAAACCCCTACAATTTTGACATTCTGTATTTAGTATTTTATAAGTAGTAAAAGAAAATCTCTGAAATAGGAAATTCTTACTAGATGACTGCTCTCAATATTGTTCACTGAATGTGGACTAACTTTGCTGGCACACATATACGAATATTATGTAACCATTGCAAGCTATTGTTAAGATTCCAGAATATCCATAAATATAATCAAATCAATTAACCATGTGGTTTATTTTATGTTTTATGGTTTGTATGATGGAAAATTAAATACTTGGTGAAGTTATTGTTAATTTTAATCATATATAGCTTTGCTAATTTTAAAAGTCCCTTCCTTATTTCCTCTATTATAATGCAGTATTATTTTCTTATACTCCACTGATTATTTAAAAATAGCCTTTTCACTCATTCACCATATATTCATGCATTAGTAAGGATGTTTTTGTTGTTGTTCTGTAAGTATAAATGTGATGTATGAAAATGAAGATCATTTCATGAAGAAATCCATGGTCTGAGAGGAAACAAAGGATATATATGTGCAGATGTCAGAGAAATGTCTCAATGGTTATCACCATTTTCTGCCCTTGCAGAGGACTATCCCATGTCAGGTTGCTCACACGTGCCTAGAAGTTTAGCTTTGGGGAACCCATGTCCTCGACTGCTGTAGTCACATGTCCTCACATGCCTGCACCTTCACAACAATACACATAAAAATAATAAAAATAAACCATTATTTTAAAGAGTTCAAGACCAGAGTAGGAAAGACAGACCCTGTCTCAAAAACAAATACTTTTGAAAACAAGGGCAGGCCAATATCTCCTCACTGCACTTACATAGTGCAGTGTCAGGTTGCTAGAGGAGGCAGGAAAGAGCTCACATAGAGAGAGGAGGAACTCACTATACAATATTTGTTTCAATACTGTTAGACGTGAACTGTGCCTGCATTCACGCTAGTCCCCACCTGCTCTGCAGATGCAGTTTTAGCCCTGCAGTTTGGGAAGGTGGGCAGGCATTCCATTTTTACACTCTTCAGAGTGATGCTAAGTCCCCTTCTTCCTGATTCAAGAGCTGACTGACCTCATCAGTTCCCAGAGCACAGTCCAGACGATGCTCTCAGAGTGCATATCCTTCCTTATGAGCTTTTCCCATCCCGGTCTCGAATTATCAGCCTTCTACTCTGTTTTCTCTTCTTGTCACAATCACCCCTTGGCTCTTCATGTCCCAACTGACTGCTGGACTCTTCAGTGTCAGTTTGTCTCTATTCCTGCCAGAGGCTTCCTCATGGTCTCGAACACTGAACCGTTTATTCTTACACGCTCCCTAAGATTACCTTCCCCAAATTGCATTTCCCCACACTCCGTCACTGCTTCCGGAGTATTTGTCTACCATTTTGAGGTTGACACTTGTTTGGTGACTGGCACATATAAGTACTAAGAAGAAGAGAGTGTTCAGTGAATGTGTGCGTGAGTGAGTGATGAGGGAAGACAGGGATTTAACACAGGAAGAAACACCTGGTACTGGATAAGGAAGTCATTAGTGACTCCAGATAGAGTTCAACATTCTGTATGAAGTCCATGCTACTTCATTCCCTAATGGCTTCCATAATATATGTAGATTTTAGAAAAACATGATTCCACAGAAAGTATTTTTGTCATTAAAGTGGTAGTAATTACTCTGAAAGTGTTTTGACATCAAACCTATGTTATTTTAAAATTTATAATAGGGAACTAAAACTAATGTTATGTTATTTAGTATATAAACATAATTGTTCATATTCTATAACAGAGAAACGTGAGTGTTATAAGAAAATTAAAGGAAGTCAAATACAGTCAAAATTTCCATCAAGCAGTGAATGCTGTCTTAACGCATCTCAAAAATTGATACATGACAGATCCATCAGGAAAATTAGACATGTCCTGAGCTGCACTTCTCCACTTAACAATTAGCATGCAATAATTATATTTGGCTTATTAATTCTCACTCAAAATAGCACACTAAAGTAGTGTAAAATATTCCAGTCAGGTTTCTACTAGGTGAAAATATGAAGGTTATTTATGTAATTCACAAATATGTATAATTGTGGATAAAACTGTACCTGTCAAATTCGTATTTTAAGTCAGTTTTGGTCTTTACATATAAACATATTTATACTTACTTGGCTTCTGGATAATAGTGTTGATTAAAATTAACATCAATGTTTTTAATTCATTAGATCTGTTTCCAGTGTTAATTAAGATGTATCTCAGAATTCTGTACACTAAACTCTTACCAGTTTGTGGTATTCAGAACATTTTTATTAAATGTTTCTTGTATGGATACATTGCAGTAAGGAAAGTAAAACCATCATTCCAAAGCTTTATTGAAAATAATAATTGCTATTATGCTCATTAGTATAAGTTTCTGTGTTCTTCTGGAAGTTTTTTGGGGTACAAATCTACATATTAAACCAATGCAAAGGTAATTCTTACATAGATTACTTAAGTAGGTTGATGAAGTAGTTACTTTTCTTGTAGCTATGGCAACATGCCTGACAAACAGAAATCTGAGTAAGGAAGAATATATTAGGATATATTTAAATTTGCTGCTTAGCTGTTTATCATGTCAGGCAATTCATGGTGACAGAGGCATGGGACAGCTGGTCACATTGCAGCCACACTCTAGACTGCTTGAAACAGTGACTGTTCTTGCCCAGTTTGCTTTTTCTCTCTTATGGAGTCCTCAACACCAGTCTATGGATGGTGATGACCACAGTTAAGGTGGGACTTCCATTTTTAATAAGCATAATTTAAATCAGCCTCTGTAGTCAGCCTTCACAACTTGTCTGCTACCTACAAGTCCTGTCAAGATGCCAATCCATATAATGCATGAGTTACTAATGCCATGATCTAAAGATGAATGTAGAGTTTCCCTTAAAGGTAGAAATACCTACAATAGTTATTAGAGCTCATAAACGAAGATGTGCTCTTGAGTTAGCCATGAGAAACAATGAGATTCTTGATACTGGATCTAAAAGTCAAGCATGCTTCTCTGTCTAGTAAATATATAGGATGATGGAGAAGTATGTGCCTGTACTTTATACACAAACACTCCAACTAAAGTAGTGATAGAATTAGTATTAAGGGGAGAAAGAAACTTAAATATTTAGTATTTTAAACCTTGGATCAGTTTGCCATGATTTATTTATCATTCAGTTGTTCTTACTTGTGGGGCAGTGGTCTGTTCAGGCAACTTGGGCCCAGTCGAGAACAGGTCTGGAACCCGAAGCCCCAGTGGGCAATAATTTCTGACTGCAAGGGATGGAAGGTGTTCAACCACACCTCCTGGGCTCCTGGCTCCTGTTCCAGTCACAACCTCTCACAGCACCCCACAGGAGATGTGTGCTCTATCAGGTAGACAATGCCCCAAGCTCCCAGCATTCTAGTTGGACCCTACCCCAAATCATCTGACCACAGCCAGGTATGCCCCACCCCACAGACAGATAGCCCCACCTCACAATACAAGGGGGGCGGTTTGCCCCCTCCTCTCTCTCTTGCTCTTTCTTCCTCTCTTGCTCTCTTGCTTTCTCTCTTGCTTCCCCTCCTGCTCACTTTCTCTCCTCTCTTTCTTGCTCTCCTGCTTTCGTCCTCTCTTGCCCTCTCTCTCTCTATCCCTTCTTCTCTCCTTCCTCTCCTTTCTTTCTCTCCACATGGTTATGGCTGGCTTCTTTTCTCTTTCCTATAATAAAATATCTTACAACTATGCATTGCCCCCTTTTAACTAACAGTTGTTCAGCCCCAGCATCATCAGCAGCATAGGGACCCAGGCCTACACTTACTAGATTTTTGTCAGCCTTGCACAATGGGCTCTGTGGAAAACTCAATAGTCTCAATTGTCAGTCCTCAGAGAGACACTTCACATAGCAGTGTCACTGATAGAACTTGGTTCGCAGCCAATTTAAATAAAAGACTCAGGGCTTCCCGGGTTAATTCTCTAGGTTCTGTTCTCTCAGAAGACAGACAGTCCCCCTTCTACTTTGCTCAGTATTTCCAGCCATGAATGAATTATTTCACTTCATCTATGTGTGATCACTTCTCTTTGGAACTCAGAAGGAAATTTCAAAACATGTGCTAAGTGCACAATGGTATTCAAACTTACAGAAAATTTAACAGTTTGTTACCACTGAAGCTAGTAAAAATCACACTGATTTTCAAAGAATAGATAGGTTTTGGTTCTAACTTTACTAATAATAGATGCTGTATCAGATAAAGTCCACACAAGGAAACAAAGTCATTTAAGAGATAAAATATTTTAAAAATTGACATATAGCTACTTAAAGTTAAGTGAACAAAATTTGAGTGCTGGTATACTCTTATTAATCAGGCCTGAAAAGGAGGAAAGGTGTGATAAACAGGTTCTATCTATGGAGTTGTCAACAAGTGGGTATCTGAGAGTGTGGTCACATCCACATGACCTTCAGACAGCCCTCTAAGAGACACAGTGATGCGTGAGCTCAGCTTGGCAAAGGAGCAAGTTTACTCTGGATAGGCTCTTTCAAAAGGCTCATGCACACACCCCTCTAATGCTGGTCTAGGTTTTCCTATTTACTTGCCAGTTTTCACAACTAAGAACTATCATTTTCCAGGACCTGAGAGAAATTCAGAAAGATACATCAGAAGTTAAAAAATACTGCTTCTCTAGTGGGAGGACAGCAACTTTGCATTCAGTACAATTTCCATTAGGAAGAGGAATTGAAGAAGTACCACAGTCCCTAGAAGGATCCTGCTCTTCACTGAAGGCCAATCACAGCTAGAAACAAGACAGACTTCTGTCCTCTTTTTCAATCTCCACTTAGGATATAAAAATAACATATTAGCTTGAAAAATAATTAGGTAATATAATTTTCAGATCCCATAGTATTTGAAAACTTAGTTGAAGTGGTTAGGAGATGCAGTTTGTAGAGTTACAACAAATTCAAACAGGAATATACAGGTTGGGGCAGTAAAATAAGTGGATAAATAGTGTAAGAGCAAGAGGAATCTTCTGATGTTTTAAAAGGTGTGTCTCATGAGAGCTGGTAAATATGCCCAAACACTTCCCTGATACAATTTAAATGAGCCTATGTAACAATAAGACCAGGCCATGCTTATTTTCCCAAACCAGAGAAGGTAGGGTGCATACAGTTGAGTGTATTCATCATATACTCTATACTTGTACGAGGATCCCCCATGTAACACAATAACATAAACACATATAACATAGACATATAAAATTCAGAAATTCTGTCAGAAGTTCCAGAATACAGAAATTGCAGTAAACAAATCTTTTATGCTGTTCTTGAAATTCACAAATGATAATTTTTAAATGTTTTTCCCCCTAAATTGACAGGATGGATGGTAAGCATGTGAAGTAATTAATATCCATCAGCTCAATGTATGCCTTTTTGTATCTATCTCAAACCATTTAATATATATATATATATGCATATATATAATTTCATTTACCAATAAGGCAAATATTTTATTGATTATTTTATTTATTTACATTTCAAATGTTGTCTCTTGTCCTCCTTCTCAGTCTGCCCTCCATAAACCTCCCTCCCCACTCCCCTTTGCCTCTAAGAGGGTACTCCTCGACCCACCCACCCACCCCCTCCCATCTAACCCGTCTAGCATCCCCCTTCACTGGGGCAACAAGTTTGGACAGGACCAAGCTTCTCCCCTCCCATTGATGCCAGATAAGGTCATCCTCTGCTACATATGCAGCAGGAGCCATGGGTCCCTCCAGGTATTCTGTTTGATTGGTGGTTTAGTACCTCGGAGCTCTGAGAGTCCCTTTAGTTGATACTGTTCTTCCTACGGGGTTGCAACCTCCTTCAGCTCCTTCTGTCCATTCCTATCTCTTCCATTGGAATCCCCTGGCTCAGTCCAATGGTTGGCTGTGCCTACATCTGTCTTAGTCAGGTACTGGCAGAAACTCTCAGAGGACAGTCTTCCTGGGCTCCTGTCTGAAGGTGAAAAGCATCTGAATGCCTGCAAGAGCTGAAACTAACTTCTTAATAGGACTGGTAACTAACAGCTGTCCTTCAACTGTGCACAAGCTGAAACTAAACCAGCCTCTTTCTCATACAGTTGTTATCTGCCGACAAGGTTACATGGTAGTTTGAAGTCTCTTGTCTCAGAACAAAACCAGACTCTCTATTTAAAATAAGAGTATCAGAAAGGCAGATCTCTGAGTTTGAGGCCAGCCTGGTCTACCGAGTAAGTTCCAGGACAGCCAGGACTACACAGAGAAACCCTGTCTCAAAAAAAACCAACTTCCCCACCCCCAAAAAATAAGAGTATCAATGGGAGTGAAGTGCCCAGGACACAACTGAGGAGCATAATGATATTTACCATGTATTCAAGCCAGAGGAATTTCAGCTGTGAACTAGCAAATTAGAAGTGAGTATTTTCTCAGAAAAAAAAAAAGATCAAGCAGTATACACAGTGGATCTTTTTTAATATAGAGAATAAAGGCTGAAGAAGATCACAGAATAACTCTCAAGTTTCTAGTTTTGGAAGATGAGGACTAGCCATCTATCAACTGAAAAATAAGAGAAAATTTAAAAACTACATTGAGAGGAAAGTGAATATGTTCCATTTTCAACTCATCAGTTTATTGCCTACGCATCAGCAGAACTTCTCATATTATTTGTGCCTTCTGCCTTGAATACCAGATATTCTTTACAGTAGAGTAAATCCATTATTTCTTCCACAATAAAGCTGAAGCTATGAAGCAGTACTTCTTTCTATTTTCTTATACACTACAGAAACTTCATGGACCACCAACCAGGCAGCATACACCAGCTGATATGAGGCCCGCCCCAACACATATACAGCAGAGGACTGCCAGGTCTGGGTTCAGTCAGGTAAGATGCACTTAACCCTCAAGAGACTGGAGGCCCTAGAGAATGGAGAGGTTGGTGGGGTGGGAGTGGGAGTGGGAGTGGGAGTGGGTATATTCTCATGGAGACGGGGGTGAGGAATATGGGATGTATAACAGTCGGAGGGTGGACTAGGAGTGGGATAAAATATGGAGTGTTAAAAAAAGATTAAATAAAATTTATAAATAAAAAAATGAAAAAAGAATAAAGGAGACCTCTGCCTACCACCCCAGCTGCTTCTCTCATGCTGTCTGGAGACCTCTACCTACTGCCCCAGCTGCCTCTCATGCTGTCCTGAGACCTCTGCCTACTGCCCCAAGCTGCCTCTCTCATGCTGTTCAGAAGAGGCATGTCCCAGGACTAGCATGGAGATTGTGTTGCACTAAACTCATAGTAGGATTTAAAGCATTTTTCTTCTGTGAATGCTCTAGTTGGAAGAGATTTAATTCCACTTCCCATCTATTTTTGATTCTCTGTTAAAATCTAACCCAATTTTAATTTCAGAGTGCTACCTATTCATAAAGGCTATCCCTCTTTTGTTTTATTTCCACCACATAATATTTATTTAGCACATCTTTCTCTCCTAGACTTTGAACACCTAACAGCTATGAAGGCCACATATGTCTTTAAAAAAATACCCTAAAACAAAAACATATAAAAGCTTATTCATATGCTTAAGCTGCTGTGCATATGCACATAATATTGTATACACAATGAGAAATTTTGAATCAAAAAATCATTTTAAAAAGAGCCAAAGGGGCAATTTACAAAACAGGCCAGAACAATGGTCAGTAAACAAACAAACAAAAGGTGATAGTGAGATTCACCAGTTGTCAGTGGCTCCGTTATGTTATCATGACTAAGATGGCTTTAAACGTCTATGAGTTTTTAAACTTTTTTAATAGAATGCATACTTTGGAAAGCTTGAAATGGTAAATTATTGTCAGAGACATGTAAATATTCTCTGACTTGTGTGCCAGCTTTACAAGTGAGGGCTATCTTTTGAGCTGGGCACAACTCAGAAGAAATGTAGCCAAAATGAAAGTCAGTCTTATGGCTCGTGCTTGGAAGTTGAGTCTAACTCGAATGTTCATCATAACTATCAGGAAGAGAGGACTAAACTGGTCATGTTAGCGGATTTCACCCCAATGTCATCCAAAGATCAACTTTCCTACGAGTTTCCCATACAGCTCAGCACTATCTTACCTTTCACTCTAAAAGAGCTGATCTCAATTTCCCTCACCTTTTGTAAGAGAGTTAATAATATTCCAAAACAAATAATTTAAGATAACATGTCAAATTGAGCATGAAATATTAAGAAAGAACACAATTTACCAAATTAAAAAAATCTGAGTCAAAATTAGTAAATTTCAGAATTTGTTAGAGCTACAACATAAGAAAATAACAAATTGATTTAAAAATAAATAAAATAATACAAAAGGAATGAAAACACAATGGTACTTGAGCAACAATGCAAGGGGATGAAATGGAAGGCAAGGAGCTGAATTTTAAGTCAATATAACTGGGGGGGAGGACGGGAGGAGGGCCTTAGTTTGCAAATAGATTAAAAGGATTTGGGAAGACATTAAAACTAAGCAAGAGAAATCCAACAAATATGCAGTAGCTCTTCCTGAACAAAAATTAAAGAGTACAGAACAAATTATTGAAAGTCAAACTTTCGACCAGAAGCCTCTGAGAAAATATTTAACAGTAGAAATTGAAAAAGTACACTAGGCACCTGAGAATATAAGCTTGAACTACCAACATAAGAGTGAAATTACAGCACATCAAAGATAGGACAAACCGTTGGGCACAGGAAGGGATATTGAGATCAGCCCCATCCATTTTCCCAGCAATACGCTCTACATAAGAAATGCAAGGAGAGGAAATGGGAGCCACATGCTTGTACTCAGCAAAAGTCGTTTTTGATTATAAAGGGCAAGAGGCCTTGTAACCATGAGAGAACTTGTTAGGTGTTTTGTCATGATAGGAATGAAGTAGAGACCAATTGAGACCTTGACTAACTAGTGCTGAGAAATATATGATTAATAGAGAATAAATAAAAGTTATTCGATAGATTATGCTGTGAACAAATTATCTACACCTCTGTCTCTATCAGTCAACTATTATATTATAGCCATCAGTTGAGGAGAGTGTAGAGTCAGTCACTGAAAAACTGCTCAACTCATGTTAGTAAATACTAATAGATGTATATACGTTTTATAGTGTTATCATGATTCTGACATTTCAATATACTTGTTGTACAATAAAACAAGTGATTAACACACACACATATATATGCATATATATGCAGTATATATACATATATATGTGTATATATATATACATATATATACTTACATTATTACTCTGTCCTTAATTTCTATCTCCAGCATATAGCTTAAGGCCATGAAATACCACTTCCCAAAAAATGAACTAAAACCTATGTAAACATGTCTGATTTCATGTTTGTTAACAGTGAAGCCCAAGCTGCGTTTGACGTGCCTTGCTAAACATACAGTAAAGAGGAACAAGGTCTTTAAGAACAATACAAAAAAAATTAAGAAAACCAGCTTGAAATGGAAAGATATTTTGGAAAGTATGAAACAATCTTAACTTGGGAGTGTACAAATGCATTGCAAATTGTTTACTGATATCATTCAAAACTATGTAAAATAGTCACTTTCTGAAGAAATCAGGGACAAAAAAATTTATCATCTTAAAAAATGGGTTCAATGAGCAGACAAATTCAGGATCTACTCTTCATTTCCAAGGAGTTATGTAGCTTACTCTAATAGTCTACTTTCTGTTATTGTGACAGAACACAAGGAATTTAATTATGCCTAAAGCAAAGGTATTTATTAATCTCAAAGCATAAAGGGAAAAGACATGGTCCTTCCATTAAGAGCTTCAAAGCTATTGGCATCACAATAGTATGAGGGTATGATTGTGTGAGCGTGTATGTGAGAGCATGTGTGTGTGTGTGTGTTTGTGTGTGTGTATGTGAGAGAGAGAGAGAGTGTGTGTGTATGTCTGTGTGTGAATGTGTTTGTCGGTGACTGTATAAGCGTATGTGTGAGTGTGTGTGTTTGTCTGTATATGAATGTGTTTGTGTGTGTGTGAGTTTGAGTGTTCATGTGTCTGTGTGTGTATTTGTGTATGTGTGGTAAGAAGTGACTATGTGTGTTCATGTACAAGTATGTGTTTGTGGTGTATGTGTGAATATGTGTGTCTTTGTGTTTCTGCATGTGAGTGCATGAGTGTGGTTGTGTGTGAGGGTATGAATGTGTTTGTGTGTGAGTGTGTGTGAGTATATATTGAATGTGTGAGTGGGTGTGTGTTGTGTGTGTGTGAGTATGTGATCACACTGTGAACTCTGAGATTGTTATTTACTGAAAATAAAATGTGTCTAGTTTTGATATGGCTCAGCCCTTAGGATACAACTTTAACTCAAACAATGAAGGTAAAGTTGGGTTGAGGAAGAAAACAGTCATGTTTGAAAATGATCTCTAATTGAGTGGCAGTGAAAGTGATGAATCAGAGATTTGACAAAATAGGATATACCCAACTCTCACCAGAAGAGAGAAGAAAAGGAAGTTAGTTGACAAGAGCAATGCAGAGACAAAAAAGAGACAGTTTTACTGGAACAGTTTTACAGGGAGAACAAAGTAGACACAAGTGAAGATATAGGAGCCAGAGAATGAGAAGGAGCTAGAAGATTAGAACTTATTGTCAAAATTAGCATGAGGCCAAGCAGAGCAATTCAGGAAAAACTAAGAGAAGCTACACTGAATCGCTAAGCTTTTGAGAGGCCTTTGAGACAAAACAACTAAGTTGAAAAGCCAGACAAAAATCAGAAAGAACTGGGAAGGGGTGAGCTTATTCAGCAGGAGGTTTCTAAGGCTGAAAACATTCTAGGCTTAGATAAGATTGTATGGAGTCTAGAAGCTTCCAGGGCTAGATTTAGGTTAGCAGATGGAGGCAGTAAGCGTCTGAGGAGACAATTACTGCAGAATAAAAGTTATTGTTACCTGTGTGTGTGTGTGTGTGTGTGTGTGTGTGTGTGTGCACGCATGCACTCGTGTATGTGTGCTTGCACTCATGGGCAAAGTGGAGGGTTTTATAACAATGTATGTTATAACTTTTGAAATAACTTGTTATAACTTGTGAAATAACTTGGGACTCCTAGAAATACTGCTTTTATATTACCCAAGGAATGTGTTTCCAAAGACCTAAAGACTTCTAAATCCCAAAATTTTTATGAAGACTTATTTATTTCATATGTATGTGTACCTTCATAGATTTTATGTGTACTATGTGAATACAGATGCTTGTGGAGAGCAGGGTGACAAATTCCCAGAAACTGAAGTTGTAAGCAGTTGTAAGTTATAATATGTGGGTGCTGGAAACAAGCTTTGGTATTCTGAGACCACGTGGGAAGGTATATGTATATATATTCCCACTTCTATGCCAATCCCCATCTCTATGTGATTGCTGTAACTGCAATATGATGAAAATCTTTCTGTATTGTAAATTCATTGAAGGACAAAACAATTTCACCTATTTTATTCAGTATTGTCTTTCAGTGGTTGGGTATGGGGAAGAGGGGGTCCTATTTTTAACTCTATAGATCTGGCCACTCTATCTTCAAAATGATATAGCTCGGATAGTAAAGTTGTTGCTCTTTAATGGCAATCCAGGCACAGTGTAACTATGTACAAAGTAGATAGTAAATGTCCTATTAAAGCCATAATTTATCTTCTTGCACATTTTTTATTTATGTTCCTAACCAGTTCACTGCACTGCTGCCAAAGTCCTGCGAATCCACAAAATATCACAGAGAAACCTCCTTGTTTCTCATATTAAATCAAGCTTTCACAGATTTTATTACAACCCTTTGTACAAATTCTACAGACTTTTAGCCTTACAATGTTTCTTCGATTGTTTCCTTATGAATGTATGTCCTGCTCCTGACAGGTGGTCTTTTTTCCCAATCGTTAGCTGTTGGAGCCAAATCATTAATTTACCCACTCAAAGCCATTTCACCCATAAATATTGCAGTGAAATAATTATTTTTCTTCAGAATGACCTTTTCTGTTCCTTTCATAGTCCCACTCTTTTCTCTGAGCACACATAAATTTTGATTTATCTCTATTGGTATTTAAGGTGATACTCAGTGTTCATCAAAAACCACGGAATTAATAAACAGACTATTTCTACTGGTATGCCACAAATCATATTTCAGGAAGAAAGTATTCTTGTAATAAGAGGACCAAGAACTTCATATGTTGAGACAAGTTAGACATGGCTTTCTTTTGGTATTTGCCAGTAAACACAATTCCCCAAGCAAACTAAGACTGTATGATCCATTATTGCCAGCTCAATTGTAGTATCTCCTAATGGCCTTGTTCATGACTCTTTCTTGGAATGAATATCTGCAAATACTGATAGAATTTTTAAATTACTTTTACTTTAACAGGTAATAGTTCTGGAGATCTGAAGGACTATAATACAAAGGGTTGCTTTTGTTCTGCAAAGTGTGAGCTTGGATTACAAGCAACAATGCTTTCCTCTTTAGAAGAATATTTAATAAGTTTGTATATTTGAGATGTATAGTCTCATTAATCTTATAATCAGTTCTGATTAGTGAGTATTTAGTTATTAGGTAAATAGTTCATGTCACTCTTTTTTAATTTTTATTTTTTATATTTTATTAGATATTTTCTTTATTTACATTTCAAATGATATCTCCCTTCCTGGTTTCCCCTCTGAAAAAACAAAACAAAACAAAACAAACCCTGTTCCCTCCCCGCTCCCCCTGTTCACCAACCCTCCCTCTCCTGCTCCTGGCCCTGGAATTCCCCTACACTGGGGCATAGAACCTTAACAAGACCAAAGGCCTCTCCTCCCATTGATGACCGACCAGGCCATCCTCTGCTATACATATGCTGCTGGAGCCATGAGTCCCACCATGGCTTTGGTTGGTGGTTTAGTCCCTGGGAGCTCTCAGGGTACTAGTTAGTTCATATTGTTGTTCGTCCTAAGGGGCTGCAAACCCTTCAACTCCTTGGGTCCTTATTCTAGCTCCTTCACTGGGGACCCTGTGCTCAGTCCAATGGATAAACAGGTGGAGCAGTCTCTGGATTGTCCTTCCTTCAGTCTCTGCTCCATAGTTTGTCTCTGCAACTCCTTCCATGGGTATTTTGTTCCCCCTTCTGAGAAAGAACTAAGTATCCACACTTTGGTCTTCCTTCTTCTTAAGTTTCTTGTGGCTTGTGGATAGTATTTTGGGTATTCCAAGCTTCTCGGCTAATGTCCACTTATCAGAGAGTGCATACATGTGTGTTCTTTTGTGACTAAGTTACCTCACTCAGCACAATGGAGTACTACTCAGCTATTAAAAACAATGAATTTATGAAATTCTCAGGGAAATTCATGTCACTCTTACCACATAGTTATATTAAAAAGGAGTTCATAAGGAGTCAATTAAATATCTAACGATGTAATTTTATGTAGTTCACCAAGTTCCCTAAGAGAAGAAAATGTTGCAAATTTGTGTCTTGTCTATCTGAAATAAGATGGTAATAATCTACAGGTTCCTTTCTACCTCTCTTTCCTCCTTTCTTCCTTCCTTCCTTCCTTCCTTCCTTCCTTCCTTCCTTTCTTTCTTTCTTTCTTCCTTTCTTTCTTTCTTTCTCTTTCTTCCTTCCTTTCTTTCTTTCTTTCTTCCTTTCTTTCTTTCTTTCTTTCTTTCTTTCTTAATAACTACATGAACTCAATCAAATCAAGATAAAATTCACCTAGTGATTTTTCTGTTGAATTTTAATTTTCATGTCCTTCATTGTTCTTACAAATATGCTCAGTGTATCCTATTTTGAAAGCCTGAGTTCTTTATTTTATATATTCTGATTTGGAGTAGGTTTAGTTTTGAGATATTGCTGAATTTCTGTCTAATTTGGTATACATGCTACCAGGATTTCTAACATTTTAATTAATTTCTTTGCAATTCACCTTGGAAATGTAACAATAGTGAAAGCCAATAGAATGAAAATTATCACTTAGGCATTCAGAGGCAGACATTGCACTTCAATTTTATTATTTAAACCGATGGATACAAGACATAACTTTTCAAGAGGATAAAAGATGATTTTATATGAGTCATTAAGTATCCATATTATATTTCACATGAGCTTGTTAACAAAATATCTAGTATCGAGGATGAATATCAATTATTTATAAACCAAAATGAAACATTACAATCAGATTAATATTTATAGTGATCACATATAAAACCTATTTAACTTACATGTATCTTCAGTATAATTTTTGCCAGTAGAGTAAAAGTAGTACTAGCATATTATTTTAAATGAATTTTAATTGGAAAGATAATTTCTTTATAATAATTGGAAGTTATTTATTATGCAATGTTTCATCTTACCCCAAATTAGGCACTAAGGTTATGTATATCAAAGCATACATTCATTTTTCAATATTACCTTTGCTGTGTCTCAAATAATGAATTCAAGTAATATCAAGATGAGATTTACTCTTGTTCAGATGAAATAAATACATGATAAGCAATTCACTTATTCACACTACATTTTTTCTTATTTTTCTTCAGTTATTTTAAACTTTTACAAGGTAGAACTAATTCATTTTGTTTAAAAAAGTTTAGTAATACTTTAATTTTAGAACAACAATATAAATATTCTAATATATTTGGAACTATCTTAATGGTATTTAAATCTTATATGCATGAGCTACATTAGACGATCTAGAATGAAAAGGGAAAGGACCATTAGGACTATAATGAAAAATGACCCTTGATCTTTGCTCAAAGCCTAGGAAATGAGGGACAAATGAAAAATTATAGGCAGTTTTTTTTTTTTTTACAACAAGATCAATTTGAAGTTCTCATAGGTCTGGAAAAAAGAAAACCTAAAATCATGTTGTCTGAATACTCCCCAATATCCACCAGGAGCTGAGATCCTGAAGCAGTGCTGATTATGTGAAACTAGATACATGGAAACCAGGAATTTTTACTTACTTCACAACCCTGTGTCACTGAGTAAATTAGTGTCTCTTCTTCATTAAGCAACAAAGGGTCATTTTATGTCATTGTGTATGTGGAGGTGACAGTCTCTTCCCAAGTCATCTTGGCACCATCATATAGACTCATTTGTTAGACTGACATAAGGATTCTATGTGAGGAATAAGACAATATAAACAATAGCTCTATTCATCTAGAAAACAGATTCTCTTTATAGAAATGCCTTGGATGGCTGAACAGTACACTTAGGAAGGCTCAAGGACCCAAAGGCTGCCTTGACATGAATGTCCCCAGTCAGTGTGGACTCCTACTATGACAAGTAACCAAGGACTCTCACACAGCCACTCAGAAACATCACTGATACACATACTGAACCGGCACTGAAACCATCTACAAGTTTGTTTGTTTTTTTCAACGAGAATAAAAATTTAAAAACCACTCTGCTAAACATGGTCTATAATGTTGCATAAGAAAAATTAATAAATATTATAGCTTATTGACAGAGGAATTTGAAGATGCAAAATCTCCCTATATTTTCTAACATCTAGTATCTAAATGAATCTGCAATCACATTCATTTTATGTAACACTGTTACTTCAAGCCAACCTATTAAAATGAACTTGCTCATTGTTATTAAATGTAAATCATATAAGAACTTCAATGAAGTTCAAAATTACTCAGGTCACAGTTTTTCTATAACCTGTTGTCTGTTGCACACTGGTTTATCCTATCAGCACAGAAGCTTAAGAAGAAAGTCCAGATGTTGGAGGGTCATTGATTATAGTGACATTAAGTTTGTCCTAGATGCAAAGAAAGAAAGAACTGGATCATGTTCATCAACGCGGATATCTTACCTCAGCTCTTCATGTGGAAGGACATTACATGTAGGTGGATAGAGTGAAGCAAAAAAGTGGAAGATTCAAAAATGCTAATCTTACAATTTGAAGTTCTAATGAATATCCAAATATATGTAAATCACTCAAACACTTTACCTGTGATTTGCGATATTTCAGTACTATTCTGCTGAAACAAGAAAATATTTTCATTCCCTAGGACTGAAAATTATGCATCATAGATATCTTTTTCTTGTAAGTAATTCCTCAGTTTATATTTAATAAGCATCCACAGATAAGATTACAAACGGGAGTACTTTGTAAAATGTTGACAGTGTTGAGGCTGGAAAGAAAGCTAAGTCGGAAAGAAAGTGGACACTTCTTGATCAGAGGACCCCTTTGGTTCACAGTACCATGTCAGATGGCTCACAACTCCTTGTAACTCACCTCCAGTAGTCTCCTTCGGCACCTGCTCTCACATGTGCACACATACATGCACATACACACAAGTATACATACACATACATACTCACATACGCATACACAAACTCATGCAGATACAACTCACAAATACATATATACACACACAAATAATAAATCTTAAAAATAAAATAGTAAATATTAAATTACTTAGTATCATTGATGATTAAACAAAAATCATGCCTGAATTAAATAATTTGCTGCAAAAATTTTGCATTTATATATATTTGCATATTATATATACATATATATTATTTTTTATTCGACTTTTTGAGATTACAAAGTAACAATGAAGTTTCTAGCTAATTAAGAGTAAACATTAAAAATAAAGAACAAATAACAATGCATGCAGAGTTCTGAACAATGCAACAGCCCATAAGCTTTTCTAGAACACGGTGCTGCCCAGCCCTTGGGACTGCTCCAACTGCCTTTTCCTTCTGACCAATGGAGCAAACTAGCCCAAAGCTGTAAAACAGAATATTGTGATGCTATAAAAACCAAAAAGCGCAGTCCACACTGCACAGAGTCCTCAGCCTTCGTCATTTCAGCAGGCTATCCATGGTGGTTTCCTACCCATTTATTAAAAAGTGATAGACAACAGCTATAAACGTTTAGAAGCCACAAGCAGCGCAGCGGAAGCAAAGGGATGAAGCCATTTTCACTGTTAGCCTGGAGTTGCCTGACTAGCATCTGCATCACAGTCTCCCCAGCTTTGATGGGGCCCTTCTTATGACAACCTGGACACTTCAGCAGTAATGGAAAACAAAGGTTTTCAGGAAAAACTCACTCTTGCCCCCTGACTCAGTGGTTGATAAGAAAACTGTGCTTGAATATCTTTCACTGGATCTATTTCTCTCATAAAACAACACAAATTTCATCTGTGCCAAGTTCTTGAGATTTTAATTAAATCTAGAGTGTGAAAGAACCCTATAAAAATTCCAATTTTGTATTTATGTGCACAAACATATATATATTGTATATACATATAAGTATATGCATATATATATATATATATGGAGGGAATTCCAAATTAATTCACTTCAGCTCATAATTTTATTTCTGTTTTTTGTTCACATTATTCCTTTCTGGTACATATTTTGATATCTTAGAGTCCTGCTAACTTTAAAACAACTAATTATTCTATTTAGTTAGAGTTTCTGCCCTCTGAGTTTCAGGAGTCCCTCTGCTCCATCTTCCCTGACTTGGGATTACAGACATTAGCCACTGCACCTGCGTATTTAGGTGTTTATTAATGGCTCAGATTTAGGTGAGTACTCATGTTTATATGATAGGCACTTTACAGATGGAGCCATCTCCTGAGCCCTGGAAGATAAATCTTTTCTTCAAATGACTAATTGAACATTTCAGAAATAGTTTATAATCCATACAGTCAAGAAGAAAGTCAATATTAGGTGAGATTTTTCAAAAGTGAAGATTCACAGGATTGAGTAGGAGTTGGTGGAGGAGGGTGAACACGGCCAAATATATATGAAACTCTCCAAGAACTAGTAAAACTGCATATTCATATGAGATAAGTCCAGTTTGATGATAACAAAAAACGTAATAAAGTAAAATCATAATTTGTGACATAAAACTGTAAACTTGCAGGTTTGGTCTTTTAGTGGTACTTGTCCATCTTGTCCACATTATTCATCAATATGCATTGAACAGGATGTCCTAAAAATTGCATTTCTTTAAAACTTTATAAATTTTAAAACTCCTCATGACTCATCAGTTCTTTACACACAAGTATCATTTCCACATAAACCCACCCGTGCAGAATAAATGAAAACCCAGGAATGAATGCTCTACACAAAAGCAGGCTCATTTCCTTGCCGGTTGGTCCTGGCTGCTTTTGAGTGCACAGCCATTGCATCGTTACATTCACAGTAACAGTTTCAAAACCAACCATTTGAAAGTAGCGCTAGATGTTTGGACTCACAGTTTGTGATCTTCAGGGTCCTCTTGACTTCTCCACTTCCTGATCCCCCACAACCGTCTTCATCATCACAGTCTCCACTCGATGGCTCCAGCATGCCGCCACCGCTGCCTGGCTGAAGAAGCTCCCACTTGTTGGGTTTAGGTGATCGGCCCTGTAATAACTGAATATAGACAATAACGACACATTTATAAATAACACATGCACATTTTCTTAAACATTTCAGTAAGAAAATCAGAAATGAGAATGATTATCTTTTATGGATTCACTAATTAATTGTAGCTACCAAATTAAATCAAATCAAATCCTAACATGTCCCATTTTATTAAAAATATTAATAGCATAGTATAAAAATTTATTTTCTGTAAGGAAAGTGGCTATTTACTTTGCTTGTAAGGGCAAATGAAATTCATGAGAACTAAGAACTGAGAAGTTAAAAAAAAATGATTTGCAGGGATCTAAGTTGGACTTTAAATCTGCCCTGTACCATATACCATGTACCACATAGTTAACCTAAAGAGTGTCAAAAGGCTCTACACTTGTGTATGTCCAAAATATTCAATCTTTGATAGATTCTTTTTTGGACAAAGAGAACTTAGTGTCCAAAGAAATGTTTTAAAACATTTGAAATAATATCTGGATCAGTAAAAAAATGACAGACAAAATGTGGTATCTGGAAAGAGTACTATTCCACCTATTAACTCTAAAGTGAAGCTTTGGAAAACAAATCCAGGCCTTGTGCTTCTAAGTGGTTTGACTGAATGACCCTATACTTCTGAATAAACAATGTCTAACCACAGTCCACTGCATTGTTACACAATATGGACCTCACTCTGAAACCTTGGCTGAGAATCTTGTACCAGTTTATAACCTGACAATCCACAGTCACTTCAGACATGGTCACTTAAGACTTCGGCAAAAGTCAAGTATGTTGGAAAGACACATGTGTTGAATATTTTGACATTCTTTAGGTTAAAGTATATGATCCAATGCATATGGTTTAAAGATTTAAAGTCTGACTTACATTTTTGCAAATTGTATTTTTTTAACTTCATAGTTCTTAGTTGTCACGAATTTTATTTACTCTTACAAGCAATGTAAATGTAATACCTATTTCCCTTACAGACTAGAGATGCTATTAATATTTTTGATAATATAGGAAATGTTGCAACTTCTTCCCAATAACATAATGATATAAGTAAGAGAATAGTTCACTCACAGATAAGTCTTGCAAAAATAATCCCAGATGTGAGTTTTCCTTCTACAAGGTAGTTTGGGGGCACATGTGACCAAACATATATAGAAAGAGCACAGATACCATAAGGCAGTGTCCCTCTGTTGTCCACTTAATGGGCATTTAATTGTGATTCTTTGCAAAAGACAAGGAATGGAATTTCAGTAATTTCCCAAGAAGTGTTAGTAATGCACAAGAAGTGGTATTGAACTGGCAGCTACACATTCATCCAAATGAGAGCATCTCCTACTCAAGGAGCACGAAGAAGAAAATGATTACAACAAATATGCTTTCCATTAAGAATGCTTTTATCATGCAACTGGACCTGGAAGTTAATATAAATTCACAATTAAAAACTGACAGGTCACAAGTTCGAAACAGTTTTTTTCTCAATTTCTACTTTCCTAACTAAAACATATGAAAACAATGACCAAAACTTAAAAAAATTCTTCTTGCTTATTAGCAGTTCTCAAAGAACATGTCACTAGAGTTAAATTTAAAAGAATAACTTCCAATTGTGATGAATCAAGTGCTGTCCATCAGGGAAACTTCTTTATCAGAGACTTAAGAGGTTGTTATCTATGCTTGTTCCTGTTGTTGGGGGCAGGGCTGTTACAATGGAGAAATATGGATACAGAACTAACAACTACAACTCAACTGTGAATAGGTAGAGAGAAGCAGTTTCATTTTATAGTCCTTATCACTTATTATTCAACTGTCTATTTGTCAGGTAGTCAGCATAACCATAAGGGGCTTGGGCAATTGATATCCAAGATACTGAGATATGAATACTCATTTTAACATACTTTGCCAGAAAACATGGGTATGAGTGAATTCCTTGAATAACTAATTCAGCTTCCTTGCTTCTAAAATAATCACAAGATATCTGTGTGCCATTGTCATTTTATGAATAAAATATAAAAAATTTAATTTGAAAATAATGGTGAAATCATTAAAAAATGAATGCATCTGATATTACTATCTACTTTATTACATAGTCTATTACACTGTTATTTAAACACACAATATTAGTGTAAAGAATTATCTGATAATGAATCCAAGAATAAAGAAGACTTATGCGACAACTATAGCAAAAGTCTGATGATGTCTTGCCTCCTTCTTTGACACGTACATTCTTTACAAATTTTTTCCCATATCCATTTTATTTTCCTAAGAATTCTTCTAGTGTGTTACTAGGATCCAGGCCAGAACACAGACAAAATCTTACGAACAACAAAACATAAATTTGCATGATCCAACTCAAGGAATTTGATTTCAAAACAACAAACAGAAGTATGATCACTATAAAACATTACTGTTGTAAAAAAATAAAATAAAAACATTTGAGTTGAAAGTGATTTAAAATGTTAATTGTCTGAAAGTTATTCTTTGATTTAGAGCTGTTACTGCTCTAGATAATGTGGAACCTGGGAGAATGGAGCCTACAAATGAGGCATAATAAAGACTCATGCAATAACTACATTATTTATTGCAATTTATATTCTGAGGGCTAAGAGCAATCACAGAAGTAAAGTTCCCTTAACATTAAGCTATACACAATCAGAAGAACAAACATGTGTCAACAAAAATGTTTTCCATAGAGGCATATAAACAGTTAGTTGGATAACAGCAGCAGGCACTAATGAGTAACCTGAGGTAAGCTCACTCCCATCCACTACGCCTGGGAGGAGCACAAAAACATGTTTTCAAGAACAATTCCATGTTTTGAAGAAACTGAGGTCAGGAGATTCTCCTTTTCAAGCATTCTCACAAGCCACCAGAATTCTCTTCAAGTAACTCCATTCCTGGTCTGAGTTCGACAATGGCAGGTGATAAAAAAAACATGGGACATCACTTGTGACGTTTTCTATATTTGTTCCTAACTTTAGCATCAGTTGAGGAAATATCTAATACAGATAAATTCAAAATTTTAAGAAACAGTATTATATAAAGCTTTAATTTCTTTCAGATTATCTGTGCTGAGCCGATGTAGAAATAGACTTGCCACTTTAGTCCCTAGAACTGGGAATTTGATACACTGGCGGATATTTGATCACACCATGAACCCCAAGATTATGTTATTTACTGAAAAATACCTATTTCTAATTGTGTGGCTTAGCTCTTAGCACACACCTTTAATTCCTCTGGCAGGAATGCAGAAATGCCCTTGGTTCACACCTTTAATCCCCAACAAGGAAGGTAAAGTTTGTAGGAAGAAGGAACCATGAAGGAAAGCCCTAATTGAGTGGCAGACAGAGTGATGAACCAGAGAAAGAATTGACAGAATAGGAAAGCCAAGCTACTTAGAGAGAGAACAAGGCAGAGAGAAAAAGGAGGCAGTTTTACCATGAGAGTTTTACAGAAACAGGTTGAGTAGAGAATAAGCTAGACACAGGTAAAGACAGAATGAGCCAGAGAATGAGAATGAGACAGAAGATTAGAACAGATTTCCAGAGTTAGTTTGAAGCCCAGTAAAGCAAATATTCTAGAGGCTGAGAGAGAATCCATATTGAATCAGTCAGCTTGGAGAGGAGTTTGAGTGAAAACAGCTGAGTTGAATGAGCCAGGTAAAGTTCAGAACAAACTAAACAGTAAGTTTATTCAGCATCAAGTCTCAGAGGCTGAAAGCATTCCAGAATAAAATTAGATTGTATGGAGGTTAGAAGCTTATAGAACTAGACCTAAGTAGGCAGACAAAGGCAGCAAGTCTTCAATAGGAAAATAATGTAAGGAGAATAAAAGTTACATGTACAGCTGGTCACATTTCACAACTGACACTTCACATTTTCAGAGCTTATGTGAATATACTAACTCATTTATCAGACAGTTCAGGGTTTATCCAAACTTTCTGAGTAGAATTAATAGAATCAAATGAGTATTTTTTCCTTTTTATTTTTTTATTAGATATTTCCTTTATTTACATGTCATATGATATCTCCTTTCCTGGTTTCCCCTCAGAAAAATAAAATAAAACAAACAAACAAAAAACAAAAAGAAAAACAAACCCCTGTTCCCTCCCTGCTTCCCCTGCTCACCACCCCACCTTCTCCTGCTTACTGGCCCTGGTATTCCCTTACACTGGAGCATAGAACCTCTCCTCTGAGGCCAAGGGCCTCTCTACCCAATGATGACCAACTTGGCCATCCTCTGCTCTACACATGTTGCTGGAGTCCCCCCATGTGTACTCTTTGGTTAGAGTTTTAGTCCCTGGGAACTCTGAGGGTACTAGTTAGTTCATATTGTTATTCTTCCTAAGGAGCTGCAAACCCTTCAACTCCTTGGGTCCTTTCTCTAGCTCCTTCATTGGGGATCCTGTACTCAGTCCAATGGATGGCTGTGAGCCTCTACTTCTACTATCAAAGCCTCTCAGGAGACAGCTATATCAGGCTCCTGTCAGTCAGCACTTGCTGGCATCCACAGTAGTGTCTGGATTTGATGATTGAATATAGAAAGGATTCTGAGGTGGAGCAGTCTCTGGATTGTCGTTCCTTCAGTCTCTGCTCCATAGTTTGTCTCTGCAACTCCTTCCATGGGTAATTTGTTCCCCCTTCTAAGAAGGAATGAAGTATCCACACTTTGGTCTTCCTTCTTGAGTTTCTTGTGGTTTGTGGATTGTACTTTGTGTATTCTAATCTTCTGGGCTAATATCCACTGATCAGAGAGTACATACCACGTGTATTCTTTTGGGATTTGGTTACCTCACTCAGGATGATATTTTCTAGATCTATCCATTTCCCCCAAAATTTCATAAATTCATTGTTTTTAATAGCTGAGTAGTACTCCATTGTGTAGATGTACCACATTTTCTGTATTCATTCCTCTGTTGAGGGACATCTGGGCTGTTTCTAGTTTCTGGCTATTATAAATAAGGCTGCTATGAACATAGTGGAGCATGTGTCCTTATTACATGTTGGAGCATCAAATCAGTATATATATATATCTATATTTTTGGTTTTTTGAGACAGAGTTTTCTGTGTAGCCCTGGCTGTCCTGGAGCTCACTTTGTAGACCAGGCTGGCCTCGAACTCTGCCTGCCTCTGCCTCCTAAGTGCTGGGGTTAAAGGCGTGCCCACCACTGCCCAGCTAAATCAGTATTTTTAAAGATAAGCATTTTCCCCTAGCTGTTACAAGGGACAGACAATAGAATCAGGAGCGTTTGGGAAGCTAGACACAGGAAATCACAGTATATGAAAGTAGACAATCTGGTTTTTATCAAGAACATAAAGGGTCCCATGACAGACGATTGATGACATAAAGTCTCTAGGAACTAGGAATAGAGTGATCCCCAGTGGGGAATTCTTGTTGTTCCCTGGAATGGATTACTCCTCAGGCCTTCTAAATCAACTCAGATGTGGCCAGCCACTTGATTTCAGCTGCATGAAAACATGAGCTCAGTGCTGATCTAACAAAAAGATGCTGCCTCGAACTGCTAAATGTATAGTCATTTGTGTCCTACCAAATGTAATATATTCACATGTTCACAGTCATATATACATACATATATAATATGTTATATATAATGAATGTATGTATGTGTATGTATATGTGCCTACACATGTACATAGTGTACATATATTTTTATGTATGTATGTATATATATATATATGGGTGTATATGTATATACGTGTACATATTCTTATATGTAATATATGTATGTGCATATATGCATTATATTTTTATATATATACACACAAGTATATATATACAAATGTTATAATGTTATATACAAATATATATAATACACACATATACATATATATATTTCTCTACCATATTCTTTAGAATAAGATGACCCTCTTGTAAAAATTATACCCTTAGGTACAACTTATCACATGTGAACATTACATATGTTTTAATTTTCTCCAATTTGTTGTAATTCTCTTAGTTTCTGTGTCATATGTATGAGATAATGCTGCTACTTCTATGATGGTAATCCCCTATTCTCCAAAAAACCCAGGATCTCTCACTCCACTGACCATCCCAGATCAAGCCTCACTTGCTAATAGGATTATCTTCCTTTGCTAAGCATGGAGAATATGTATTATATATTTAATTTCTCAAAGAATAATTTGCTTTATCATTTTTTTATTCATATGGGCAATAGGTACCCATTTCTATTTATTCGATGGAATGTGACTGTCACCTTGACTGGATTGGGAAGGGCCTGAGTTGTTAGGACAGCACAGACCTGACTGCCTGATGATGCATTTCTAGAGCACGACGGACGGCTCTGATTTGATGGATCTGAGCAGGCCACAAGAGGACAAGAACTGTCAGAGGAAGTGCAAGCCACAGGGAGTGCTCAGGTAGCAGGAATGCGCTCAGGTAGCGGGAATCGGGAATGCGCTCAGGTAGCGGGAATGCGCTCAGGTAGTAGGAATGCGCTCAGGTAGCAGGATGCTTTGCCACAGCTCCTTCCTGCTTAGCTTCCGCTCTGCTTCTTCTTCATGATGACATGCTTCCTTTTGTATATCCCTTTCATAATGCAAACCTCTAAAACTGTGAGCAAAATGGTCCTTCCTTTCTTTAAATTGTTCATATCAGCTACTTTATCATACTGATGAGAAGAATCCACCACATAGAAACATTTGGTTAAAAGCAAGCATCCTTAGCTTTTCGAAGGGAACCTCTAACAGACTGTGCCCTAACTTCTCAATAGAATACAGTTTAGTTGTTATGTACAGTCGCTGTGCTCACTAGTTTGTCTGCAGCCAGAAAGAGGAGGATTACTATTGTACAATGAAACCAACTGTCTCTATTCACATTTCATTACACTTATCTTACCTCATCCCGCACTGCAAAGGGCATTGCTTCTCACCCACTAGCACAATATTTTCTCCAAATCAATACTTCCACCATCTCATTTTTTTTTTACCCTTAAAGCACTTTCATGTGATTTATTTTAAAAAATCACCACAATGATGACAATAACAACAGAACCCTGGTTCTCAAATGTGTCTAGATAGGTGGAACCCTCTGTCCAGATGACCAAGTCATGTGGAGGAGGAAGGGTGAGCTGCTTTGCAGTTTCATAGTATGGCCCTTCTTGATTTGTTCAAATTAAAGTTTGTTAGAAATTCCACAAGAAGCAATCTTGTCTCCTTGGGATTCATCTAGCATTTTTCAAATTTACATAAGCAGATTGCCTGTCCTCAATCACTTGGTACAAACTAATATACACCTAGAAATGAGGGCAATGTTAAATGTAAACTGTGGCCTGCCAGTCCAGGTCCCATGGAATTGTACTGTGTTAGATTGGATTCATTTGAAAGTATTCTAAGTGTAGTTCTTCAGAACAGTATGGCTATTCTCAGGAAAATATATTTGTGTTGTATCCCTCTCACTTCTTACTCTGCTTTCCATGGGAAACACGGCCTTCCCTTTTCTGTAACTCATCATAGTGAATCTAGCATTCAAGGTCGAATATCTCCTATCCTACATATATTTCTGTGACTTTATTAACAAAACACAGTAAAACGCTGTGCCATTAATTGGTATTGAATCCACATTTTGAGACCATGTCATAAAGTCTTCATAAGTAGTCCATTTCTCAGAGGTGAAGTCAGGATTTAACTTTCTGCATCTTCATCATCATATGTAACTATTATGGGAAATGTATAATAATATTGATAAATAATATTATTTCTCTGGGAATACTTCATTATGTGTATCCTGTCATTAATGGCCTGTATATAAAATTAGGGTTAGTAGAATGTTATCACTTTTCTTCGGACATCATCAATGGGAGGGAGTTCTAGAATAACTGGGTCCATTCTTGATGGTGGCAAAATTGGTTCACTTATCCAGCCGATAGCATTAATTGTTCATATGTTATATAATGAGTATTTTCTAAGATAAATAGTCTTCACTAAAGAAAAGGGTGCTGTCTTAGAAAGGATTCATATGTGGTTTAATTCCAAGAAGGCATTTTAAAATGTTCTATAAGACAAAATTAAAAAAAAATAAAACAATCAGAAAATTAGAAAAGGTACCAAAGGCAAATTTTATACTTTGCTAATTTATTGTCTTTGTCTTTTTTTAAAAAAAAGGAGTAATTTTAAATAAGCTCATTTTTAAGGCCCTGAAGACTTCTAAGAATTTGTTTAACTAAACATTTGAAGAAGATGCATTTCTTAAATGTTTGTGTTCTCTGTATTTGTTACTACAAGCAGAAAAGAGAGAGGTGCTCACATTACATTTTTAAGTTAATCAATATAATTCTTTTGACTAAGATCTATGTTAAAATAGTTTCAAAAGTGATTCCGTTCCTTTGTTTGAGTGTTTGTTTGTTGTTTTTAGAGTAGAAATAAAACTTTAGATTTGCCTTGTCGTCATCATGGCAACCTGCCTTCCTCCTTCCCTAGTCTTCCACAGAAGACTCCATTTGTCTTTCTTCAATCCTTAAAAGATGGGGTAGGTTTTATTTTCCTTGGGGCTATTGCACCATCCTCATGGGCAAGTACCATTTCACATATCCTTCTTGAACCAAGCTTTGGAAATCAGTCAAAGACAAACTTATCTCTACTCCCCTCTTTTCACCATGGCCCCTTGGTCCTTGAGGCCAGTGAACTCTCAGACTGCAGCTCCTAATAAATCTGCCTTGAACCTAATCTAATCTGGCTTTCATTTGCTCATTTCCCAAGTGGTGGAGATATAACCTATCTATGTGTATTTAAAGAAACATAACAACGTGAATCTATACATTAAAAATGGTGGCTATTTCAATGTGACCCATGAAAATCAGTCAGATTATGAGGGCAGTTATTTACCAAAACTTTATCTCCATTTCTATCACACACAACATGAATACCATTCACTGAGGAAGACATGTTGTGTGGATGATTTAAAACTTAAAATCACAAATAAATTTACCACTATTGTTCTGGCGCTATGCTGTCTGACTCTGTAAAATAGGGTAAAAGTTTTGTTTGCTTTAATAGGTGTTATTTGTGATATGTGGTGTAGACTTTTAGCACAGTATAAGCACTTAGTGATGGCTCTTTAACTTTATCCTCATTATCATTGTAAGAGAGGTGCCTGATCGTCCTGTACCAATCCTCTTTGGAAGATGGGAACCCACATGGGGGTAAAGCCCAGCATCTACTGCTCAGGATGCTTTAGCTTTGACATCCCAGCCTGCCCAAAGCAGAGATGATTAAGTTTTAAGATTTTAACTTATTCCCTATCAGGGATGGTAAAAATTCAACTAATACATTCATATTTATACAACAATTACAACTGAAGAAAGGACATGGCTTTGAGTGCCAGCCACACATTAACTGTGTGCCTTAGGCAAATCACTTAAGCCTATTAAAACTCATTTTATTCTGATGAATAAAAGTGCCTGGGAAAGCAGTTTATCCACTCTAAAAGCACCACACTCCTTCACAGGACACTGCACATGACCACACATCCATAAAATTGGGAGACAACAGAGTGAGAACCAAATGGAAAAACACTGTTCTTCCTTACCCCAATGCCATACAGTTTGTGCAGGCAGCCGATTAGCTGAAAATCGTCATCTTGATGACTGATGCGTCCTGCTTGGGTTTAATTGGTTTAGGAAGCTCATTAGGGAGGCTTTCTTACAGGGGTGTTTTGGCGGATAGACTCTAAGGCAACTGCACTTCTTTCAGCTGCTGGATTAATCTCTCAATAGACTCGACTTTCATTTTACAGTGTGGCAACATCTCACCTTTGCAAGAGCCTGTCAGACACTTGTAATGAGATGTGTCATAGGCTGGCTGGCTCACAGGTATAGTACATGTGCTATGAGAGAGAAACACTCATGGTACTATAAACAAACTCCAAACCTAAGAGCAGAATAATACAGTTTAAAACACTTTATGCGATGCCAAATCTTTAGTCATTTTTTTTTTCTCTCATAGTCCTTCATGGAGGTGTATAAGGAGTAAATACGTGTTAAGGATGTGTTAGTCTCAACAAGTCATCGCATTCATCCATTCAACATAAATGCAGAAAATATGTAATTTTATACTAATGATAAGAATGAGCAGAGAAACATCAAAATGTTAATTGAATAATTGTAATGAGGAAACAAAAAATAGATGAAAAAATCCAAGGCTAATAAAAGGTTGTAAATAACATGTTTTGTATACTGGCTGAAATAATCTTATATATATGTGTACATGACCATGGAAACTATAAATGGAAGAACATGTAAACAGAGATGCATTAGTCTGATAGCAAAAACTAATCCAGTTTTGATTAAAAGATACTGACATTTTTACTTTCATGTAGAGAAAGAATGGAGGTTATATTTTAAAATTGGAACTCTGATCCAAATTCCTTATGGCCAAATTTTTCTCACCCTGTGGACTGAAATGAGCCATCAAATCTCTTCATAGAACCTGCTCAGTTCATTTCCTTTGCAACCTAATGTCCCTTCCCCTAAACCTCTAATCTCACATCTACCCCTACTAGACCCAACTCCAATTCACTTTCTACGTCCTTATTAAGAGAATTAAAAGCCAGCCAGGTGGTGGTACATGCCTTTAATCCCAGCACTTGGGAGGCAGAGGCAGGTGGGTTTCTGAGTTCGAGGCCAGCCTGATCTACAGAGTGAGTTCCAGGGCTACACAGAAAAACCCTGTCTTAAAAAACAAACAAACAAACAAAGAGAATTAAAATCATTTGTACTTGACCAATGCAGATGCAGATACAGCCAACCATTAGACTGAGACTGGGATTCCCAATGGATGAGCTAGGGGAAGGACTGAAGGAGCTGAAGGGGATTTCAACCCCATAGGAAGAACAATATCAACTAACTGACTGGACCACCCAGAGCTCCCAGGGACTAAACCACCAACCAAAGAGATCCATGACTACAGCTATATATGGAGCAGAGGATGGCCCTATCTGACATGAATGGCAGGGGAGGTCCTTGGTCCTGTGGAGGTTTGATGCCCCAGCATAGGGGGATGCTCTGGTGGTGAGGCAGGAGTGGATGAGTGGATAGAGGAACACCCTCATGAAGGCAAAGAGGAGGGGGAAAGGGTATGGGATGGGGGATTGTGGAGGAGTTACCAGGAAAGAGGATATCATTTGGAGTGTAAATGAATAAAAGTACTAATTAAAAAAAAATAAAATCATTTTTACAAAGGACTCCTATGGCTGCTCTTTCAGATTTAGAAAACATTTTACCCATAAACCTGAATGCTGCAACTCTCCAGTCCTGTATTTTCAACAACAGTAAAACCTTTGTGGACTGTTCAACCTATAAAGCCAAGCACATTTTACACAATGTCATGTTGTGTTAGGTTGACCAGACACAGAAGTCACGTCTGTAGAGTTTCTTGTCAGGGTTGGCTTTACATTTGAGCTCTCTGATCTCTGTCTCTGTTGTGCCAGTAATTTGAAAGGTCACTGTTCTGTTGGCATTTGGCTTATGCAACCCAGGCTGGCAATTTTCAAAAGTCTTGTGATTTCTGTAAAATGAACACTGAAGTAAAAAACAAAAAAACAAAATAAAATAAAAACCAAAAAAACAAAAAGAAACAGAAACAAAAGGTTTTCTAATTTTACTCTCTAAGCTGTGATACTGCACTTAAGTCTTTTAATCTTCTTCCCACACAAAAGCTTTGTTTTCCACCCCCATCCCTGATATTCATCTACAACTCAAAATGTGCCTTCTCCCATCTTCTAAACCACTGTTTATAAAAGATTGAATAAGTGTATTATGAATTTTTATTCTAATCTAAACTCTGGATATCTTTGCAGTATTGAAGCAGAAATGAACTTAGTTTTAAAACAATAAAAAAGTGTCGCCAACACAGGAATATCCAGGCCAAATTTTAATCAACTTTCAAATAGTTCTCGTGAAACTACTGCCAGCATCTGAGAAGTATTCATTGAAAAGCATGCAAGGTTCTTCACAAGGCTCCTTCCTCCAGAGTTAAGTGTCAGAGACTTGATTTTAGCATCTATGTTTAGTTGGCTCGCAAGCCACAGCAAGGTAGTGACAAGGAAAGGAGCAGTTTATGAGTGGCTGCTGTGTGCCATGAGTGCAAAAGAAGGGAGGATGGAGGGAAGGAGCAACAGGAAACAAAGCATCTGCAAAGGGCTGGAGAGGCAGGAGATGGCTGAGGCAAATTCCTCAATACAGAAGCATCTCACTGCCGGGGCCAAAATGAGACTTTGTTCAAAAGTGAAGCTCCATTTCTTCATTCTTACTTCAAAGCTACTATACTCATTTTCTAAGTCATTATTGCATAATCATTGGCATAAAGACAGCTAACAACACTGTGCATACATGTATATAGAAATCTACTTGGACAGAACTGATCACATATAGGACCTTGTAGCTGATACATACTAGGCCGTAATTAAAATCTTCCAAGGAAGAACAATGACATATTGAGCAGTTTGCTTCTCATGGTTCGGGTTATCAGTCAGGAGTGATTTTTATTTAAGATGCTGAAACCCTTAAGCTTTCCAGCTAGGTCTTTGTAAGCAAGAGTAATGTTTAAATACCGCAAGGCTTGAGGTCGGATCTTGTTGTTTAAATGTATGTGCATTAATGCGCTTTCCCCACCTCGCCCCCTACTTATGACTTGAGGCTAGGAGTGTCTTTAGAAATTCTTATACTTCATGGTCCTGATACTACAAAACTACGGAGGAAGCACACCTGAGCAGATATGTTCTAAAACACAAAGTCATTTAGTAAACTGAGTTTCTACTAACCATAATCTTTTAAGTGAATCAGAGGCCATATTACTAACAATATTCTCATTTTTAGTTAATTATTATAGACAGCACTAACATAAATATAGATATTTGTGGATGAGTATTTTGTCTGCATATATGTCAGAGTGGCACAGAAAAGTCTGGTGCCAGCCGAGTATTGGGTCCCCTGGACTTGGTGTTATATAGATGGTTGTGAGCCATCATTTAGGTTTTAGAAATTGAACTGGGATCCTTTGGAAGCCACTGATTGTTAAAGTTAAGCTATTTCTTCAGACCCAATAGTTTATATTTAAATAATTTACATTTACATAGATTGATATACTAGTTGACAGTTTTGGATTCAGTACCATGGGAAGAACTTGAAGTACTAGTGAGACTTTTTTACCAACAAAACACTGTGTTCTTTTTACAGAGAATATGGTATCATTATCTTCCATCATTAAATTAGAGTTTTTCTCTTGACATTTCCTTTTATGATGACATGGGACTGAGATTTATGTCCCTCAGCAGGATGTGTAGCAAGCACTGTCCTTCCACTCCAGCAGATTGCCTTTAACGAATGACATTATAAAGAAATAGGAGGGATGAGAAGGGCTGAGGGAAGGGAGACTTCCATCGTGACAGCGGGCTGTGCACTGCTCCCTGTTTAGCAATTTTAACTAAGCAAACTTCCTATTGTCTTCTACTGTGAAGTATTAAAAACTCATTTAGAATGTGATGTTGGCAACTATTTCAGTTTTATTTCACTTTCCAGAACATGTCCTTGGGTGCTCAGCTAAAATGGAAGATTCCCTTAACGTTTTGGTGTATTACAGGGTGACTCTGAGAGCAGCTCGCCTGCCCCATTAAAATGCCAGCCTCAAGTATGCTAGCCTCCAGTATGCAGCCTTGAGGATACCAGCCTAATGGAAGCAGGCCTTAGGACTTTAAAATTTCATCCTAATGTTCACCACTACCAGGAGATTTCTTTAGCCTACCTTTCTTTAGGTAAACTATAAAATGTTGGACAATCGTACATGAAGTGAAAGTAAATGTTCTGAAAATAATTTCATTAAAATAACAAAAAATGTGTGTCATTAATTCTCTTGGGGGAGAGGCTACAAATGTGTCTTTCACATAGATTTTAAGATAAACTCTGCCTCTTGCTTCTTAAAGGTGTGCTCTTGCGCAAATAGCTTAAGCTTGTTATAGCTACACACTCACTCCAACTTGGCAGGTGTCACAGCTCTAAAGTTTGAAAAATATTATTTTATATTTTTGCTATTCTTCACCCCACAAATAACACACACACACGCACACACACACACACGAGTTATCTAATTTAATATGCTAAGAGAAAATACTAACTTTTTTATGGAAAAATGTGTTCTATTTTTAAGAATTACTTCAGGCCTCTGTGAGAATCACAAGAATCATCTTTCTCTTTTTTGCTACGTACAGTGTTTATACACACACTCACACACGCACAGTGGAAGTGTTGGCTATAAACTGAATTGCACTTCCTGTGACACATATTGAAGCTGTAGTACATGCTATTTCGGAATGTGATATCATTTGTAATACTTTTTGTAGGTAGCAAGTTCACATTGAAGTGATCGGTTGAGTCCTTATCCTCTAGCATTAATGTGCTATAAAAGATGTGCTTAAGACACTGGCCATGTTGTGCAAGGGTCTGGGTATGATCCTCAGCTCCAGAAGTATGCAGTCCTGTCCTGGAGACCTCGGTGCTTACTTGCTATTTTGTGAGACATTTACTGGCCGGATAATGAAGCAAATGATGTTAAGGACTTCCTATAGGTCTGACATTGTACTATATTGAGAATCTGGATATAAATTCTGTTGCTGTGTGTGAGAACTTTGGATGATAGATGTCCGTGGTTATATCTAGTTCCTGAAAGCACTATATATGAACAGTAGTAGTCATTGTTTACATTTTAGAAGAGCTAACCAGATAATTCAACATTTGAGGAAATCTTTCTCTTTCCCTATCCCAGACCATTTTCTCTCCATGCATGTGCATGAATATGTAATGTGTTAATCATAGAAACAACTTCTATAATAAATGCACGACAAATTCTGTGTTTTCAAGTTACTTGGGACAATATATAACAACTGTTTTCCCAGAGAAATCAATTGCTTCCTGTAAGTTCAGAACCTCCGTCTGGAATTGCTTCTGTCTCTGCTTGTATGTGGCTGTCCTTTATCTTTCTTGCGTTTCTATTTTTCTAGTTAGTATTCTTCTAGTTCTATTCTTCTATTCTTCGTTGTCTGTCTAAATAACTTTTACTGTGCTTCTCGCTCTGGATAATTTCACTGTCTAGACAAGTTTATGTTGGCATAATTTTTTCCTCAGCATGCTGAAAATATGGCTTCATTGTCTAGTTTCCCTAGATTTGTTAAAACATTTCCTCTCGCCTCTCTGCTTGCTTTACATTTTCTTTTCTTTTCGCTCAATGGTTCAATACAGTGTCTATTTAATTTTTTTCCTAAATTAGGTTGCTTCAGTTTTAAGTTTCTTGAAAGTGAATTGCCATCTATCTATTCTTGTTTTCCCTTCCTATTTGGTGATAGGGCCACTTCTGTGGATACGGCAAGCTGGCCTGGCACTTCCAACTCTCTGCCCTTGGCCTGAAGAGTAGGTAGAGTGAAGCATATGCCACCATCTGCCCAAGGTAATTCAACCATGTAATCTATGACCTTTAGTAGTTTTCTGGAAAAAAAGGGTGTAATGGCATTGGTGGCTCTGCTCCCACCATCGGCAGAGTTCCTCGGAACCTATCTCTGAAAGTGTGCGCGGGGAATAATTTACTTTGGCTTGAAGCTCGAAGGTTAATAGAGGAGGAATCAACAAAAGCCCCTGAGAGCCACATGGGAATGAGTGACAGCCAGGGCCATCAGCATCTATTACCAAAATCCCCAGAGGAAGCAGGGACAAGCAGAGAGAGGCTGGGTGAGTGAGTATTCAGTTGGCTTTGAAAGACAGTAAATATCAGAGGAAAGGCTAATGTGTGGAATCTGCCTTTGCCTGGAGTGGCTGAGAAATCAAGAGGGGATTGTGGGCCGATGAAGACCTCAGAGCTTTCTGTCATCACAATGCAAACAAGAGAAAGAATTTTGCACCCCAGTCATCTGGCCCAGTGCATGCTGATTAAAAGGAGGGCTTGACATGGTCCACCGGAATATTTTCGTGTTTCTCTTTTACAATGCAAAAGTACAGCTGGATATGGAGCTCGGTGTGTGTAAGACCCTATGCTCAGCCTCCAGCACTAGCAAAAATTACTGTTCATATTATATTGCATGTAAGTGATTCACTTTATTAAAATTTAGGCCACAAACAAAATCTATAATTTAATAAAACCTTTATGCATTTCCATGTTACGTGCCCATGGGTGCTTTTTTTTTTTCTTTGCATCGATGAAGGAACTTTTATTTATAATTTATTTTTACTGGGTCTTATTTTGTTGCCCAGGCTAGCCTGAAACTCATGTAGATGCTCCTGACTCAGCCTCCAGAGTGCTGGGATTATAGGCACAAGCCATCATTTTTAAACTCTATACATTTTGTTGAATGGACTAGAAATGCTGATCACATTTCAAAGGGCACAGTTGTAAGATAGCAGGTGGCAGTTATGGACACAGCCAAGTGGGAAAAGCAGAGTCACGCACGCGACCCTCTCAGTTCCCCGAGTGTCTGAGTCACTTGCTCTCCCCTTGGAAGCCTTGTAACAGCCACAGTGGTGGGGAGAGGCAACTCCAAAGCTTTTCAAGGTTTGTGTTGTGTTTTAAGTGGACTAAATATAAGCCTTAGCACCTTTGCCGTTTTGTCTAAATAGACTTTAACATAGGGAGTGGGGACATAAATCTCTCATCTTCGTTTCCGTTAATGTGAGTCCACCTTTGTCCTCCACAATGGCGCTCAGTGTTTCTCCTACAAGTACAGAAGTGGTGCCTTCATTCTGACCTTCAAATGCGTAGAGGGCCTTGCAAGTCCCTATGGCAGGAAACGGCTCCTCCTCATCAAATTCATCTTCAATATCTGTGGCCAGCACCTTGTGCCTACTTACTCTCCTGGCTTTGCTCCTTTGTGTAACTACCGTCCGGGTTGCTTTCCTGGTCCTGGGCACACAGTGACCGTCTTGTGTGTCTGGCCATCACACAGTCCAGTCTGTCCACATGCCTACTCACCCCAAGCTGGGCGTCTGCCTTCCACCTCAGCCAGCCAGGCCTCGAACTTCTGAGCCACCAGCTACAGTTTTTCTTATGCTCTGGGTGACTTCGATGAGTTTGCAGTCCAAGCTGCCCAGGTCTCCCATCTGAAGGTTCTTTAGGTTCTTATACTTCTTTCATTCGGCGTCCCTCTAGTCCGTCTCTTTCTGGATCTCTTGATTGAGATTGTCAACTTTCTGTTGTAGTTTTTTTCCTTTTCTGCTCAGGCTGAAGTTGCTGAAGGCTTCCGGTGTGACACCCTCGCGCTTTAGGCTCCTGAAGCAGTGGATTTGGGGTTTGGAGGTCATGAACTCATTGAAGCGATGGGAGAGGGGTTCCTTTCGCTGCTTGGGGGACTGGGACAGCAGAGAGTGAGGCAGAGGGAGGAGGAAGAGGAAGAGGAGGAGGAGGAGGAGGAGGAGGAGGAGGAGGAGGAGGAGGAGGGCAAGGGGAGGGGGAGGAGGCGGCTTGCTTTTCTTGATGAATGGCCAGAGCTTGCCTCTGGACTTGCCACCAAACTTGAACTCCAGCTTGCCTTCTTTGGAGCTGGAAAGGCTGTTGTAATCTTCGAATTCAGTATCTTCAGGAGTCTTGAATCCTGATTTATAGGCTTCTGAGACCAGCTGGGAGTTGTTTTTCTGGTTGATATACTCGGCACTTTGACAACACTGTCCAGGCACTTCCCAATGATGGCTATCACCTGCGGGTCCCCCTCAGCAGAGGTCTTCACAGGTTCTCCAGTGCACACAATCCTCCCTCCTCCATCTCTTGTATTTTCTGGAAGATGTGGGGATGTGGGTACGGTAGTACTCCCATTGCTCCTGGTTGAATCTCTGCAGGATTAAGAAGTAATCGCCTTTTCTCTCTTCTGCCATTTGCTGACATATTTGAACTTGTCGCACCTTTTCCACATCCACCTTTGTCACGTTGATGTCAGCGTCCATTTTCTCGTAGTATTGCTGTGCTCCGTCAACAGCCTTACAGTCCTGCTCAAACCTCTTTTACTGGAATCCAGCTGCTTCCAGCACGTGAGCCTTGCATCCATCCTGGAGATTCGATTTCCTCTCCTGTTTCAGCTCCTGAACGCAGCACACCGGGTCCGTAAGCTATGACTTCATGTTCTCTGAGGTGACCTCGTGTTGCCCGGCATAGTCTTTCATCTCATTCAGGGTAGAAAGAAATGCTTTACATGCTGTGGACTTGTATTCTTCTTCTTCCTTTGAGTTCTTCTTGGGTTGGTATTTCTTAGAAAGATCCCTGAGTTGCTTAGCATGACTGAGCTCAATCTCCGTCAAACGTGATGTATTTCTCAAGAATATGGATTCCCCACTGTGTGTGCTTTTACAAGTTGTCAAACGGATCCTAGTGCTCAGTGCCCCAAATCATGGTGCAGGGACCTGGGAAGGGCTCTCCCGAACCCCTTTGCAGGCAATCACTGCGGCCCCAGCGAACATGGAAAGCCCTATGCTTCCTCCGGCCGGCGCTCCCTCTAGCCCGGCTCCTCATGAGTGCTTAGACTGATATTTATCTAGCATTCCTTCTTCCACGTCCCTGTACTGGTCAAGTGGTCATGTGCTCTTTTAGATGGTCGTGGCTTTCTCTCTCTCTCTCTCTCTCTCTTTCTCTCTCTCTCTCTTTCTCTCTCTCCTTCTTTCTTTCCTATTCTAAGCCTAAGTCTCAGATATAGCTGTCTAATTGTACTCCATATATTAAAGAATGTTAGTCTTTAAACTACTAAACACTTAACACACATACACACACACGTACACACATACACATACATACATACACACATATACACACACATACACAAACACATACAAACACATACATAAACACACATGCACACACACATACCACACATACACACATATATACACATACACACACACATACACACACACATACACACACACATACACACACACATACACACAGACCACACATACACACACATACACACACACATACACACACATACAAACACACATACACAAACATACACACACAAACACACATACACACACACAGCACACACACATACACACACATACACTCACCACACACACATACACACACACACCACACACACATACACACACACACCACACACACATACACACACACCACATACACATACACACACACACCACATACACATACATACACACACATACACACACACATACACACATATACACACACATATATACAGACACATACAGACACATACATAAACACACATGCACACACACATACCATACATACACACATATATACACATACACACACATACACACACCATATACACACACATACACACACACACCACACATACATACACATAACCACACAAACACACATACACACACATACACAAACACACATTCATACACACACATACCACACCTACATACATACACACATACAGACACACACACATACACACACACATACACACATACACACACACACACACACACCATATAGGATTCTACTTCCTGAATACTATTCAGTAAAATCTATATAGTTATATTTGTAGAGAATGTAAACAACACAACAACAAACAGAAAAAAAAACCTGATAATTTATTTAGTGAATAAAAGTCACTGATTTTCTTTTGACTCCATATGATTTCTTTTTGGACTATATTTTTTGTGTGTTTGTTTTCCTGGGCTTTATTTGTTTGTTTGTTTATTGAGATTGGGTACCTTGATGTCCATTTTCGTTTTGACTCACTGTGTAATCAAAGCTGCCCTAGAACTCCTGATGTCCTGACCTCTACCTCCTAAGTGCCGGGTAGATGCATGAACAACAACATCTAGCTAATATTTAAGTTTTAAAACAGGGTCAGGGGAGCTAAAGAATATTTACATCACACACATACACACACCCCACACACACATACACATACCCCACACATACACACACACCCCACACCCATACATACATGCATACACATATACACATACATACACATACATACACACACACACACACACATACACACACAAACACACATACATACACACATATACACACACACATACACACACCCCCCACACACATACAGGCTTTCAACTCAGCCTGCCCTCTCCCCTCCCAGTATTCGGTGGCACGTCTATATATAGGCACTCATTCTTGCTTTTCTAGAGGTGAGCAACCAACACAAAACAATATAGCTGCTTCTCTTGGTTCAGTGTCCTGGAGTATAAGACTTGGGAAAGTTTGGAAGCTCTGTCTGCTGGAGAAAGCATTTCACTGAGGGACAGCCTTGACAGTAGACAATCTGGTACTATTTCCAGTCTTCTATTTCTGAATCCTGTTTCAGGTTACCAAAGTGATCTCTTGCCATGCCTGAGAGCCCATCTGCCACCTGCTGCCCTGTATCCACCCTGCCGTGATGGACCCTTATCTCGCAGGATCATAAACCAAACTAATTCTCTCTTTCTTAAGCTGCCCTTGGTCCTGGTGTTTTATCACAACAACAGAAATTAATCAAGCCCGCATTCATGCTAGCACAGTGTGGATCAGTACAGAGCATCACAAAGCAAGAATTGTTTGGGGTCTGAGTCTTGCAGCACAAACCACTCACATACAAATCTCAGTCAAATAGAGATGGTTTATTGAGTACTTACTACTCAAAGATTGACCGAACATGTCCACAGGTCAGATGTGGGAGCTGACTGTAATATGGAGTCAAGATCTTATAGGGATCTACAAGCATCTGTGCCAGGTTAGTCTACCAGTCATCATTTAAGAATAGGGGACTTGCTTACAAATACGTCTTTTCTGCACACTTATCCCTCTCCCATTGGTTGGGGTATTCAGCCTTGGCGGGGTGCTTGCTTTGTCTAACATTCATATCTTAACATGTCAACCAAGATGAGCCTTGTCTAATATTCATGTCTAAACCTGCCAAGTAGGATGTCAGTTCCCAGGGAGGTCTTGGAAACTTAAACTTTGCTTGACCCCTACTCAAAATGGATTTCTTATTCCAAATGTTTTCTTATACTGGTGCAGGTGTCTCCCTTATGTTGGGATTCATCCAAGGGATAGCTTATAAAAGTAAACACCATAAGAAATTCATCCACAGGTGTAGGAAGTGATGCTGGGTGGTTGGTTTGGGTCCAAGCTTGTCGTGGCTAACTATGCAAAGGAGTTCTGAGTTTTGTTGTGTTTGGTTTGCAAGTACACCAAAGCCCAGAACATCCTAGAAACAGCAGCAGCAGCAGATGAGAAAGTTTCCTTATGATATTAGTAACAGCACAAAATAGCAAACTAGCCAGATAACAGTTACCTAGGCCTTTACCTTACCTAGGCCTTAACAAAAACAAGGATTACTCCTGTGTTTCTTTTACCCTTTCTCTTGTTATAAAGCTGCTGAGGTTCAGTTATGGAAACTCCACTCAGATAATTTTAATTCCAGAGCATATTTCCAAAGACCCACTTATTAATACCAAGTCAGATTAGTCACTACCCCTTCCTAATATGCTACAGTGGGATTTAATCTCAACATCTAACACCCTAAGAGACTCCCACGTCTCTACCCAAACCACAGCAGCAGTTCTTACTGTCGCAGCAAGTGCAAGGCCAAGAGACAAAGGTATCCTAATCACGAATGGAACACTGTGTCACTCTAGTGAATTCTGTCCTGTATACACTCTAGGAGAGAAGATTGCACAGTCATAGGGATAATGAGGTAGAGCCACGTCCCCGAGTCTGGTCTGTACTGCCCACTATACAATCATGATAACGGACCCTATCCTCTTGCACTAGGATGTTTTCCATCTTAATGGACAGAGTAGTGATCTCCTTTTTAAAAAATCCTTATCTTCCCCTACAGGCTGAGTATGCGAATACAGAAGTTTACTTCTATTTTACCACCAACCTCTCTCATGACTAGTACAGTAGAAAAACGATGTATTCCTGGTTAGCCACATCAGTTTCTACATGTTACAGCATGAAGCGTCATTGCCTCAGGTTCTATGTTAGCACATGTTGAGCAATGCAGTTTTCACCACATTTACAGTTGTTGAGCATGCTCACTGCTTCATAGTCTATTTCTCCTTAGTACTTGGGCTTCTACTAACAAAGAAATTCAAACTCAGATTTTCTTTGATCTCATTTTTACAATGTCTTTTTTTTTTTTTGTAAAGCAATATATCCATTGCAATTTCAATAGGAAAGACCTTTCCTAAAGAGCTTGTACTATGAAATGCAACTGAGAATTAGGATCAATTGTTCATGTTAGTTGCAATTTCCATTTTTTTCAGTTATTTTTCCTCAGTTAGATCTCAAAGTATAATTTTAAACCAAAAACTTCTCCTGTTTTTCATAGTGTCATGTAAGAGCTGTTAATTCTAGCAAACTATTTTATGTATTATGCAGCTACTTTTCTTGAATGTTTATGTTGTTTATTCCAGTGTACCTTTGAGATGCCAATCGAGTTAAATAACTATTTACTATTTACTGTTTTTTAGTCCATAACCATACCAGGGATAATAACAGTAAAAGAAGACAAATCCCCAAATCCTCACACAGTTTTCTCGTACCATATCACAGCTATATCTAAATCCAGTGCTATTAACCTTTAAAATAATAACTTGAAAGGTATTCAGAGAAGAAATATAACTTTCTATGAAAGATTATACACACTCTATTTGCAACAAAATTAAAATATTCGATGGTTTATGTTTTGGGTTATTAACAGGGATTTCCAACTTCACACATATATTTAAAAAACAAAAATGTCATTTTGTTCTTTTTGTTCACAGTATAGGTATGGTGTTTCATAAATCGTGCCTCTGAAGTTTGCTGACCTTTATGTATTCAGTTTCCTCCCCATGTTTACAATTTGACTGTGCTGTAAAGGTGTTGCCATTAGCCAATGAAAATAAACACTGAAAGGTCAGTGTATGCCTTATAATGGCTGCTTTCCAAAAAAAAAAAAATGTCCAAGGCATTCAAATTCTGGCACATATTTGCAAGTTCCAACGCGTAAAATAAATCCATGGTGACATAAATGAGCCTCAGACTCCACATAAAGTGTGTGACAAACATGGTCAGAAACCACAACTACCTGTCTTTTCTATTCTAATATATTAAGGTCAGTTGCCAAGTTCCAGCAAACTGGAGATAGGTACAGGAGACACTTCTGTCTTGAATTTTGTAAAACATGATATTCTTGAAAATCTTTTCAAGTAGAAAGCTTCAAACATACAATTTGTACACATTTATAAAATAGTCTATGTACATATGTTGGAAGTATTTGAAAGTGTTTATAGTTTATGTTCCGGCAGCCATTTATTTTATCTCAGTGTTACAAGTACGTGATGAGTATATGGTATTGGATAATGGTATTGGAAATGTGCAACACCATTTCTGGTTCTTGTCTTTGTGATTATAATTGAAACTTTTTCACTATATTTTTATTTCTTTAGGTATTATTGAAAACATTTCTTAAGTTATTTAAACTAATAGCTCTTTTTGCCCCTATCAATTTTTAAGACAATTTAGCCTGTATGGTTATATAAAATAGGCCCCCATTGCTAACATTTACTGACAATAAATCATACATTTATTTCAAAAACAGCTCTCTGGGATAGCATATTAAATATGAGATAAGATTTTCAGGAAAATTATAAAAATATGCCTGTTTATTTTCACATGAAAAAATCAAATCTTGGCTGAACATTTGACCTTGCAGATGTAGAGGAACATAAATATTTTTCAGAGTTAATAGAAAGTCTGATTTTATAATTATTGCTAAAATTATAACTTCAAATAATATGTTGTGTAATGTGGAAGACATATTTAGAACCACTTCGAAAAATTCTGATTTTTTAAAATGAAGATTAGGTAATCCACTCTGATAACATTTTTCTTTTTCTTTTCTTTTCTTTTTTATTAGATATTTTCTAATTTTGAATGATATTCCCTTCCCCAGTTTCCCCTCTGGGAAAAAAAAAAAACCCTGTTCCCTGCCCCCTCTACCTGCTCACCAAACTACCCCTCTCCCGCTTCCTAGCCCTAGTATTCCCCAACACTGGGGCATAGAACCTTCCCAGGACCAAGGGCCTCTCCTCCCATTGATGAACATTTTTCAAAACACCCAACTGTCGCAGGATTTTCCCTGTCCAATTACATTAGTGCAGAGGAGGCCTGTGATTGGAGAGGAAAAAAGGAAGTGGAGCTAAGGGTTGCAGAGTCAGCATCTCAGGAGAGAGAAGGGGAGAAAGAGAATGGAGACAGAGGTGAACCAGTGTGGCTTTAACCAGACACAGGTGGTTGTGATAGCATAAGGTTAGAATAAATGCGATAAGGCTTTTATCATTATCAGTTGGCTCTGGGATTGTTGTATCGTATCGGCATCTTGAAAATTGTGATTTTATTGATACATGAATCTGATTAGTTAACTGTAGGCCTTAGAAGTTTTGATTTTACTGGGTTACTGGGTATTGTGATATCTGACCATGAGCTTGGCTGTTTGATTTGGTTACTAGAATGTGGGACAGAGTTGGAGGAACCCTGGGGGGACACATTGTTGTAGCCTGCCTGTCCCAGCACTAGAGAAGGAATGTGCCGGTTCCTTTTTAGTATTTCCCGCAACACCCAATACATTCCAAAATTGTTTTAATTTAATCTGACACAGAAGGCCCTCTTCTCTATTCTGGCCCTCTTCTCTCTGTCTCTTCTGATGAAACACCACTGTCTTTTGGTTGCGGTGTTTTTATAGAATGTCTTGAAATCATTAATTTTAGCATCTTTAGGTTTGCTCATTTTTTTTCATGGTTACCTTAGCTACATGGGAGCTTAGTATTTGTTCATAAAATTTTGGGTTGTGTTTATCTAGTTTTGTCGAGAATGCCACTGGTAACTTTATTGAGAGTGCATTGGATCATAATTGTATGAGGTAGTATGCATATTTTAACTGAAAATTCTTCCAAGATACAATATGAAAAATCAACTGTATGCATTTGTTTTCAGGTTTGTTCTTCAGTGCATTCTGATTTTTATTGTGTCAACCCTTTCCCTCTCTGGTTAAACTTACTCCTCTGTTTTTTTGGATTTATTTTGTTTTTGTTTTTTCTGAAGTTACCATGTATGGGATTACTTTCATGGCTTCCCTTTTTACGTTTTATGTTGTCTAAATTTTTTTTCATGTTGATTTTATCTTATAAGTTTAACAGACTTGTGAGTTCCGGGAGCTGTTTTGTGGTGTCTTTAGCTCATACAATCCAACACCCGATGATTTGTTTCTTTTTTGTTTTAGGTTCAATCTGGAATGTTTCTTAAAGGCTTGCATGCTGAAGTCTTCTTCCCGAACTGTGGCACATTCGGGAAATGGCAGAAATCTTAGGGGAATGCCTAGTCTACATGGAAGAGCATTATGTGTGTCTTTAAGGGACATATAAAATATCTGGTCCCTTCCACTGGTTCTTTTTTCTTTCTCTTACATGTCCTTCACCCCAAATCCCCCAACTCCTGTCATTTATCTCTCTCTTTCTGTTGCTGCTTGTCACTGCTTGTCAGGAGGCAGTAGTTTTGCCCCAGCACATGTTCCCATGGCATTCCAGGACAGTTCCATGACAGTTCTCATGACAGTGCCATGACCTTAACAAAGCTGTGGCATCAAATGACCATCGACAAAACCCTCTGAACCTGTGAGCCTGGGCAAACGTGTCCTTGTAGAAGCTGCACCAAGCACTTGTCTGATAGAGAAAATTTGATGAGCATATCTTCCTATTTTATCCTGTGAACAGATTGTTCTTACTGAAGCTCTCAGCACCCTACCAGACAATAGGTGTGAGAGTGGACATTTCTATCTTGTTACAGTACGTGGAGGGAAATAATCTAGCTGTTCTCTACTCTGTTTACAAGATTATCATGTAGACATCTATCAACGACACATAGTTTATAGTATATTTTTATTTTTAATGTGTGTAAAATTGGAGCACAGATGTTTCTGAGCCTCTCAATCATGGTAATTTGCTTTCTACATGCCTGTAGAAAATTCTTCTGCCATACTGAAATGAAGCCCGACCTTCTTAGGCCATCGCCACTTCCTAAGCCCCTTTGTGCGTCAACATGAAGTAAAATTCCCTCACAGTGGTTGCACGTGAATGCAGTGCCCTGAAGGCAGTATCTTTTCCAAAGATTTCTCTTTCAAATTTTCAGTTTTATGCCATGGACGTATGGATGTGTGAGGTTTATGGTCAGGCACGTTCATATTGTCCTTTCATAAAATGATGGTTTGCTTTGATGGTGTTAATACTGTGATACTATGGCTACTTTGTCCTCAGTGGTCTTGTTTGCAACTTTAATTGTGTGAAAAGCACCCACTTTGTCCTAGCTTTGCATTTTTCATATCATTCTACTGTACTTCATAATCTCACATTATAAATCTGGCTAAAGGCAGTTACCACTAACCATACCACATGCTGAATTGAAATGTCCTCCAGTAATTAATAGTGAAGCATGTTTGAACTCACTTTCACTAAAAATTTCAGGACATGAGCAGAATATAGCCATATTCCTGGGCAGAGTGTAACATGAGTGACTTCTAGCCCAGTTCCTAATAGAGTTTTTATTTCTTGCTCCATTCTTTTGGGTTTTACTTTCATTGTCTACATTTAAAGCAACACTCTAATCTTTTGAACTCTAAACAGAACTGCCCACTCATTTTCTCCAAACTTTAAATTTTTCATATCTTTCTACTGCATTCCATGATCATGCACAGTAAATCTGGTTAATGGTATTTAGCAGTAACTACACCAAATGCTGGGTATTATGTTGAATTGAGTCAGGTTCTGCTGATGGCCTTCTATGGTTTTTAAATATTTTTAAAATCTTTCATATTGCTCTCAGCAACTAGTTTTGAAAAAAAAAAAAACTATAAAACAGGCAGATTTACCAAAACAATGACCCCTGCCCTGGTATAATTTTCTGTATAATTTTTCGTGTCACTGTGACTGAATAGCTGTCTGAACTAGCCAAAGAAAGGGAAGATTCATATTGGCTCAAGGCTCAGAATATATTGTCTACCACTGTAGGGCAGAAATGAGAGCTAAGGAATTAGCACTACGCTTGCAGCAGGAAGTTGCTGCTTGTTGAGTTATCAGAGGGAAGTCATGATAGCCATCTTTTTTGTGAGCACTTCATAGCCCCAGTAATAGTGTCAGGCCTTGGAGCCTCCCCTTGGGCTGGATCCCACTTTGGGGATGTCACTGGACATCATTTTCCTCAGGCTCTTTCCCATTTTCATCCCTGCAGTTCTTTCAGACAGGAACAATTCTGGATCAGAGTTTTTGACTGTGGGATGGCTACCCTACACCTCGCTTGATGCCCTGTCTTTCTGCTGGAGGTGGGCTCTACAGGTGTCCTTTCCCCACTGTAGGGCTTTTCATTCTGACTCCCTCCCTTTGAATCCTGAGAGTCTCACACCTCCCAGGTCTCTGGTACATTCTAGAGGGTCCTCCTAACCTCCTACCTCCCCAAATTGCCTTTTTCCATTCTTTCTGCGGGCCTGCAGGGCTTCAGTCCTTTTCCCCAACCCAATATCTGATCATGTTCCCCTCTTTGCCTCCCTGTCCCCTTTCCCTGAATGGTTCCTCTCTCCCTCCTCCTTCTGTGATTACTTTCTTCTCTCTCCCAAGGGGGACTGAGGCATCCTCCCTTAGGCCCTTCTGCTTGTTAACCTTTTTGAGTTCTGTAGACTGTATCCTAGATATTCTGTACATTTTTTGGCTAATATCCACTTATTAGTGAGTACATATCATGCATGTCCTTTTGTGTCTGAGCTACTTCACTCAGGATGGTATTTTCTAGTTCCATACATTTGCCTACAAAACTTAGGATGTCCTCATTCTTAATAGCTGAGTAATTTTTCCACTGTGTAAATGAACCACATTTTCTGTATCCATTCTTCTATTGTAGGACATCTGGGTTGTTTCCAGCTTCTGGCTATCACAAACAAGACCACTATGAACATGGTGGAACAAGTGACCCTGTGGCATGGTAGGACTTCTTAGGTATAGTTGGGTCTTCAGGTAGATCTATTTCCAATTTTCTTGGGAATATCTTGATTGATTTCTGGAGTGGTTGTACCAGTTACCAATCCCATCAACAATGGAGGAGTGTTCCTCTTTCTCCACATCCTCTCTAACATGTGCTGTTATCTGAGGTTTTGATCTTAGCCATTCTGATTGGTGTAAGGTGGAATCTCAGGGTCATTTTGATTTGCTTTTCCTTGATCACTAAGGACTATGAACATTTCTTTAAGTGCTTCACAGCCATTGGAGATTCCTCTGTTGTGAATTCTCTGTTCAGTTCTATACCCTGTTATTTTTTATTGTGTCATTTGGTTTTTTAGTGGCTAGCTTCTTGAGTTCTTCATATATTTTGGATATTAGCCCACTATCGGATGTAGGGTTAGTGAAGATTTTTTCCCGTCTGTAGGTTGCCAATTTGTCCTATTGACTATGTCCTTTGCTTTACAGAAGCGTTCTAGTTTCATGAGGTCCTATTTATCAATTCTTGATCTTAGAGCATGAACCATTGGAGTTCTGTTTATGAAATTTTCCCCTGTGCCAATGAGTTCAAGGCCCTTTCCCACTTTATCTTCTATTAGATTCAGTGTATTTGGTTTTATGTCGAGTTCCTTGATCCACTTGGACTTGAGCTTTGTACAAGATGACAAATATGGATATATCTTCATTTTTCTACATAGAAACAGCCAGTTAGAACAGCAACATTTATTGAAGGTGCTTTTGTTTTTCCATTGAATATTTTTGACTTCTTTGTCAAAGACCCAAGTGTTCGTAAGTGTGTGGTTTTATTTCTGGGTCTTCAAATGATCCATTTGTATGTCTCTGTACGAATATCATGCTGTCTTTATCACTTCCTCCTTTTAATTTGATCTTCTAAAGCTTTGCAGTCTACTAAACAGTCCCATTGGCTGGGGTCCAAGTGAAGTGTTTAGTTATATGAGCCTACAGGGTAACCTTTCAACTTCATACCAAATGAACTTTTTCAGAACATATGCAAAACATACAATTAGAATGATTAAAATCGTGAAGTAAAAGCAAATGCCATGAGCAAATTCTGTCAATGTCATTGAAAAATAAAGCAATGGGGGTTTGTTTCCTTTCTGTATGAAGAGTAAGCTCAGGTATGTTTCTTCTGACAAGGTTTGTTATATGGCCTTACTTAGGGAGAAATTTTGAGAAGTTTGAGAAACCATGTTTTGGAATTATGTCATATACAGACAGTATGTCCTAAGGTGTGAGGATAAGCACCTAATTAGGCACCAGAAGGCAGAGGAAGCGGGGGTGGGACTGTTTTCACACCTTTCTGCCACCCAGAAGGAGCTAGAGGCAGGATTTCCTCAGACATTTTGGGCTTCCGGGCACTAAGAAGCCAAGATGTATCATAGCTGTTAAAATGTTAACAAAAAAAAAATGGTCAGCAGATCATGCTATAATATTGCTAAAACCAAAGTTGCTTAATAGGACCCCAGATTGCTGTTGTTGCCATGAGAACAAGGGGTGGCAATAAATTCTAGAGGTTCCCACTCACAAGTACACTTTTCTTTACAACGAGAAACAATTTTTGCCCTGTGTGCTTGTGAACCTGTTTTCATAGTTGTATTTCTACAGGTGCTGTGGTCTGGGAACACTGCCGACTAACATAGTCAGCTGTCTAGGGAGTGACATATTACTGCACACTGGTAATATAGATGGAAGTGAAGTTTATTTTCCTCTGACCTTGATGTCATGGATTAACACACAGCAATTTGAAGAAAACTTTCTGTTAATGCAGTTTAAAATTTTTGCTGTGTATTATAGATGTATGAACAAACAAAACAGTTTGGCTTGTTTATCGCGTTTTAGACATCTATCCAGGAAAAAAGTTCTCCCATTGGTCACCACTGCATGGAAAAACAGCCCATAAATAACCTCATGAACTAAGCATGAAGAAGACCACACTTTGTGGTATGATGAATTACTGGAAATCTGATCTGGGACAGACTTGAGACTTCTTAGGAATAGCTCAGTTTAAGTGAGGGAACTCACAGTTCAAGAACACACTGTGCAAGAACTGAAGTAATTTTCAATGTCTGATCTCTGTAATGATAAGAACCATGAAGAAGCCCAGAACAGAAATGAAGAAGGTTGAATCTGTCCCTAGTGGAAGCAGCTGTGGGGATGATTATCCACATGCTCTTTTATCCTTTCTTCTTAGGGCCTTTGCACACAGGGAACAGCAACAAAGTCTTGTGAATTTCCTGCTTTTGTGAGACATGCCTCACTGAGAGTTAGACTTGACAGGTCAAATCAATGATCGCTTTGACTGAAGAGTCCAAGAAACTAGGTCATCAGCACTAATGGCAGCAAGGAGGGATGCAGATTTGGAACAGATTTCCTGTTTCTTACTCTCCAGTCTCTACAAGTATGTCAGTCCACCAAACAGCCAAACCACTGGCTCAGTCAGTTACAACATCCAAGAAAGCCACAATGGGATTGCCAAAGTCACAGGAACAAAGAAGATCAAGGCATTTTCCTTAGGGTAGTTTGGAAATCAGTAGAAATTTAAGGAGTGATATGCAAAAACAAGTATGCCTCTATTTTTCAAAGTAATTAGTTAAATGTGTAATAACTTTAAATAGTGAAGACATAACATCCCAACCATCTTTTATAGTAAGGTATTGGAGTGTGCTTAATAAAAGAGACAGGCAGTCTTTACAAAATTACTTCTAGGTATTTGTTATACTGGCTACATTGGTAATTTAGTTTGATGGCTTATCTAGTAGGCAAAGGCCCTGCTTTTGTCTTTAGGATTAAAAAGTAAAGATTTTTGTCTCAGGTAGCAAATCAGTTGTTTTAATAACATGTTAAAGTACAACTTAAACTCTATTCACATGTAAGTTTATATTCATACAATTTGAGAAGAGATAAATTCACCACTAACATGTAACCACAGCTCGACACCATAAGGAGCAAGGTCACAGATCAACTGCAAGATGGAAAGAGAGTCCCTTGGTCCTATGAAGGCTTGATGCCCATATGTAGGGGAATGCTAAGGCAGTGAAGTGGGAGTGGGTGGGTGGATGGGGGAGCACACTTAGAGAAGCAGGAGGAAGGGGAATGGGATAGGAGGTTTACAGATGGGAAACCAGAAAAAGGGATAACATTTGAAATGTAAATAAAGACAATCTCCAATTAAAAAAACCACCAAATCTATGTTTTTCAGTTACAATGTTTTCTTGCTTGGTAAGATCATTTAAACTATAATTTTAACATGATAACTATATTGTACATATGTAATGAAAATGCATCACTTACTTTTGTGTAATGAAAGGATGGACCATTGAAACCTGAATTAAATCTACATTACAATGTAACATTTTACACAGAAAAGTGACAGAAAACAGAAGACTAGGTTTCTTGGTTGGAAATCACTCAATAAAAAGATAAGCATTGTGTCTGAGGACAGAAGTAGAATGGGCACAAACTGTAGCATTTATGACAAGAATAATTCTTGTTTTGGGTTTTTGTTTGTTTTGTTTTGTTTTGTTTTGTTTTGTTTTCAAGACAGGGTTTCTCTGTATAGCTCTGGCTGTCCTGGAACTCACTCTGTAGACCAAGCTGGCCTCGAACTCAGAAATGCTCCTGCCTCTGTCTCACAAGTGCTGTGATGAAAGGTGTGTGCCAATACTGCTTGACTATAATTCTTGTTTTTAAAAGATCATAAGTCATAAGTTGGTGAACTAACTGTGAATGAGGGTATAAAGGTCTCAGGTCATAAGTCATAAGTCAGTGAACTAACTGTGAATGAGGGTATAAAGGTCTCAGGTCATATGTCATAAGTCGGTGAACTAACTGTGAATGAGGGTATAAAGGTCTCAGGTCCTGCTCTAGCACCATGCCTGTCTGCTTACCACCAGGATGATAATAGATTCACCCTCTGAAATTCTAAGCAAGCCCCCAGTTAAATGCTTCCTTTTTATAAGAATTACCTCAGTTATGATGTTTCATTGTAGCGACAGAATCATATCTAAGATAAAGACCCATAACGAAATATAATAGTTTATTTTTAATTAAAATACCTATCACATACACTTATGCATATACATTCATATTATGCATATACATATGTGACCCTCCTCTAGCTGAGGGCTGGTTCTGTCAGACCTTGCCTCGCCACAAATAGCCACACCTTTCTCTAAGCTCCTGCAAATAGCTACACCTCTCTCCAACCTCCTAATAGCCACGCCTCTCTCCAAGTTCCTGTTAAGCAGGAAGTCCCCCCTCCAGAGACTGAAGATGAAGCTGCTGATTGGACCGTGGGTTGCTGACGGACTGTGGGAGGGGTTTTCTCTCTACCTACCTGCTTGTAACAAAGGGAGTTCAATAATGATGGCAGACTGAAAGCACACCATTCCTTGGTCTCATTTTTTAAACCCCTTCCCACATTCTGGTACCCTTAATTTTTCAGGCTCTGAGTCCCGTTCCAGAAGACCCATTCGTGTGTGTGCTGCAGGCAGCTATAGATCCCTTACCCAGCTGTAAATCCTGTGAACCAAAACAATGACCAGCATATCCATATATGCCAACAGGGCAATAATGGTTTTTATATAATGGGAGTAACCAATAGTTGTCTACTGGATTTAATAAACACTGATAGCAGGCAATTCATGCCTAGTTTTGTAAACCTAATCAACTACCAGTGATTGACAAGATTAAGGACTCAAGAGGAAAGCCTAATATGTCTACTTTCTTAAAATAATATAGTTTGTATCTGTATTCCAAATAATTCTCCCTTTACACAGATAAGGTTAGCTCTTACATTTTATCAAATAAGTCTCTTTTTGAAGAAGACAATGATAATTACAGAAATATATAACTTGTGAACATGCATAGAACAACTGACTGTGGAATGCCCAATTTCAAATAACAAATACATAATACAATCCCTACAAGCAAGCACCTGGTATATTGGAGCATCGGAGTGATCTGAGGGTGAGAGAACAGGAACATGGGGGTGATCTGAGGGTGAGAGAACAGGAACATGGGGGT
>NW_022196915.1:100572109-100598208 GCF_008632895.1 Mastomys coucha | reverse complement strand
CAGGAACATGGGGGTGATCTGAGGGTGAGAGAACAGGAACATGGGGGTGATCTGAGGGTGAGAGAACAAGAATATCTGCTGCATGAAGTGTCTTATATATTTGACAGTGAAATTGTACCACAAAATCCTCAATAATATGACTGCCTAAACAAGATTTGCACAATGACAACACCTGTTGATATCCCAGCACGGATGCAGGGAGGGGGAGATCTTACAAGGCCATATCTTAAATGAAGAGAGATCAGCCATTTCTAGCTTCTAAGAAAAGGAGAATCAATCTTCTCTAGGGATGAGGCCCTTACAGTTTATGCAATTCCAAGTTATTAGAACGATACATAAAATTGATTAAGCAACACTAAATTGATTGAGTTTTATTTACATATATATTTGTGATCATATGTGACAATAATAATTAAAGAAGAGGTCATGAATTGAAGAGACAATGCATGGAAGAATGGGAGGAGTTGGAGTGGGAGAAGTAGGATAGAAATAATGTCAGTAGATTACTTGTGTATGCCATTCTTGACTATAAATAAAACCAACATAAAAAGAAAGAACAATCTAAAGTCTAATAAATGTACTTCAAAAATTAATAGACAAATTTGTCAAATAAACTTGACATATTTTAGCAACCATTCTACTCAAAAAATAATAAAGCTCAAGCTAATAAAACTGAGAATTTTGTTAACCTGAACAATGGCATATAAAAAAACAACAACAAAAGTATGATAATGTATGGAACCAAGACAGGCTGATTGATTCTCTTTAATACTGAATGAATACAGAAAATGAAAGCTGATTCTTTGCATAAGTTCATTCTGAAACTTGAAGCCACATTGACAATGCAGGAAAAACAATACCTACATTTGAGAGAAAATTATTTCTCTTTTTTGACAATAGACATAAATATGTCCTGACTATTCTATTAAAGAACTCTTCAGTCTTATATATAAATTCCCCAAATATTCAGAATTGCTATTTTAACAGCTGGAAACAATGTTGTAATTCATAAATAATTTAATAATTAGAAATATTCCTAGTGTTCATGGTTTGGAAAGCTCAATATTCACACTTCTTAGTTCTAAGCAAATCCATAATTATTCAAATGAACAATGCAATTTTAAACATGAACAAATTGTTTTTAAAATATATAAAGGAAAGAGAAAAATTAAAGCAACCATGACTACTTGTTTAAAGTGGCCAAGTTCAAGGATCCATTTCTCTTGGAGTTCCTCGGTCTTGTAACTTTGCTACATAGGATGGCAGGAATGGATAAATGGAGGTATGAAATTAATAAAATACAGTAAAAATCTAGAAATATCAAATGTGGATGCCTGCTTGTTGAGAAAGTTACAGAGATGGCAGCTCACTGGATAAACACAATGTCTGAGAGACAGCCCTCGAACTACTAGACATTTGTCTCCCAAGCAGTTGAGCTCAGATATCTCACTACAATCACCCAAATGTCCCTTCATATCACTTCAATGGCAACTATCAACTTATATAGACACATAGGAGAATTACCTTTGTAAACCTGATGTGAGTCAGCATTCTTAGCTAATAAACAACTCATGAATGAAAATGATATACTGAACTGCGTGTTTATCCTATTATAAACACAAATATAAAATAAAGAGAAAAGCCACAGTGAGGAGGGGTTCGGCAAGTCTCTCATGTGATAAAATTATCTTGTGAATATATAACACTCTCAATACCCAACAACTAGGAAGGCAATCCAATAATAAACAAGCAAATTATTGAAGAGATCATGAACTATTAATAAAGCCCGAATTAGTGGTCTTGAGTACATGTCATACTGGGTTAGGGCCTGGTTACTTACCATTTCTGTAAAAATACACTGCTCCACTTTCACATTATATTGACATTGTAAATACCATGTGATGACATGCCCATATGTGTGAGTAGCACCATATAAAGTGATTTGATGAGGCAATATGACTTGGGAGATGAGGAGTGTAATGGTCCTGCTGACCACATTGAGGGGTCTCAATGAACGCTCGAGACAGCAGCTCGGCTCGGCTCACCAGGGGTCTGGAGCCAGCTAGGGATTAAGCCAGAACCGGGAGCCCAGTATTCAAAATGGACTAAAACTTTGATCCGCCCTCCTGCCTGGAGTCCTCGCTTTGATATGCTCGATTCCTGTTCTCACTTATGTGCTAAAGACATGACTGTTTCGCCTCAAGTATAAATATCCCGTTTCACTAAGTAAAGATTACACCTTGATAAGCATCCTTTCTTGGTGTCGCTTCTTCTCTCTCTTAACCCGCTTATTTCCACAGAATCTCGACTTCCCCAGTTCGTGAATAACCCACGGTATGAAGTGAAACTGCGGGCCGGTTTCCTTCAGAGGAGGAGAAACTTCTGTCATTTAGATATTGCCAGTGATTACATTATTATGTACAATGATTACAGTTCTACCATGCACAACTGTACAGCAAAATTTTGGGTTCTATTGCACATAAATTATATATTAAATGAAATTCTTTGAGTGAACTTTAAAATATTCAACAATAAATGACAACATTCTAAAACTATTTTAAAAATTAATAAAAATATTACATGAAAAAAGAAGAAAAGGGCTAAAGAGAAAGCTCAGTGGTAGAGTTCTTCCCTAGCATGAAGAGGACTTGCCACTCACACTCAAGCTCAGTGGTAGAGCATGTAGAAGACTTGCCACTTATTCTCATGTGTTGAAATTATATATATATACTTACATATATGTATATATATCCATATATATACACATATATATGTATATGTATATATAGTACATATATTTACATATTATATATATTATATGTATATATACATAATATATACATATATATATACATACATATATGTATGTATATATATATATATCAAGGCCTGAAGTGATAGCCTAGAAATTAAGAGCACTGGCTTCTCTACCCATTCCATAGGGTATGAATCTGAGCAGTCATATAGAACTCACAAACTTCTCTAACTCCAGTCTCAGGCCTGCAGACACTGCACAGTATACTGAATGGTATACAGACATACATGCAGGAAACCACCCATACACAAAATAAAAGAAATAAATCAATAAGCAGTTAACTTTTAACAGTGTATATAATTAAATTTATCTTACAGATAAAACCAAAATATATAACTTAAATTCTATGAAAATGCATATGAACTAACTTTAACCGACAATAGAAATGAATATGAATAAATCTGCTTACGAAAGAAATCCACTGAAAAGAACAAAGTGACTTCTTATCTCATAGAGCCCAGGCTCAAATTATTTACTCATCACTATCTTAATTTCTAAACACATACTAATAGATGTGGAAGCTTTTTTGTTTTCTTGTTGTTTTGATTTTGTTGTTGCTGCTGTTGTTGTTGTTTTGCTTTGTTTTTCATTTTGAAAGTTATTTTCCATTCATTGCTTTATCCTAGTTCCCAAATCCAGCAGGCATATTCAGAGAACCCACAGGCCATATTAGACATGGGAACATGCGACCTAACTGGATCATCTCCTTTTCCTCTTTCCTCCTTCCCTCCAGTCATATGCCTTTTCTCCAATTCCGTAGCAGATTGCCCACTGCAGCCTTCCTTCCTGTCTGCCCCATCTCCATATGGTAATGCATACCTTTTCCTCCACCCTGCATCCACACTCATCCTCTTATCCCAGACCTAAATTCTAGCAGGCATACCCTAGCAACCCCTCAGCAAAGCCTACCAGAGAAGCAACTGTGAGCCTAGCAAGTTGGTGTCCTTCAGATTTTCACTCTCTCTCCTTTTCTTTGAGTCTAATTCCTCAATCTTATGTCAAGTCCTGAGGTCCACTGTCTGTTGTAGCATCTACTTACCCTCTGTGGCTATGCATAGAAAACAAAACAGATCCTGGTGGAATACACACACTGCATTTCTCCTTTCTGTGGACACCCTAAGCCCCACCTCTCCTAGAAAACCATCATTTCTAAGTGCCATCTCCCCATATCTAGCAATGTATTTTTACCTTGAACCCCAGAAGTCATACAAAGCTGAGTCCCAGAATTCCTTAATGGTCAACATACAGCCAACATACACCTAAGAACCAGAGAGGGCAAGAGAGGCAAGGAACAACAATAACTGATAATAATTGTATTATTATTATTATTATTATTATTATTATTATTATTATTATTATTATTATTATTATTATCATTATTAACAAAAACAAGACCAGATTCCAGCAGCTAGAATTATAAATTTTCCAATTCCCAATTCCTAGATACCAGTGGGAAAAACAAAACAAAACAAAAACAACAACAACAGCAACAACAACAAAAAGACAAGAAGATCCAGGAGAATGTCTCCATTAGAGACAACCCTACCACAGCAGGCCCTGGAAATTCCAGCAGAGCTGAGTCATAAGTCAAGAACCTTAAAATACCAAAAATATGATATATGATATATGATATATGATAGAGTTACTTTAAAAAAGGAATTAAATAAATCTCTTAAAGGAATCTATGAGAATACAAACAAGCTTTGGAAATAAATAAATAAAAGTATTCACAACCTAAAAGTGGAATTAGAATCAATGAAGGAAACCCCAACTGTGGGAAATCTGGAAATGAAAAATTTTAGAAGCTCAAACAGGAAGCTCAAAGGAAAGCCTCACCAACAAAATGCAAGAGATGGAAGACAGAATCTCAGGCACTGAAGACACAATACGAGAAAGTGATGATTCATCCAAAGCAAAGGCTATATTTAAAATATTTAGGAAATATGAGATGACTTGAAAAGGCCACATGTAAAAATAATAGGAATAAAGAAAAGAGAGGAAACTGAAAAAACAGAAATTTGTCTAACAAAATCCCTCTAAACTAAAGAAGGAGATACAAGGAAAATACGGAACACAAAGTAGACTGGACCAAAAGAAAAATTCTTCTTAGTACATAATAATCAAAACATGAACCATAAAAATGAAAGAAAGACTATTTAAAGGTACAAGGGGAAAAGAAAACCCAAGTAACATATAAATGCAAACATAACAGAATTCCAAGTAGAGACTCTAAAATCCAGAGGAGTCTGGAAAGATGTTCTAAAGACTCTAAGAGATGGTGGATATCAGCCAAGAATACTATATTCTTCAAAAAATTCAATCACACTAGATGGAAAAATAAGACATTCCATGATAAAACTAAGTTTAGGTAATATGTATCTAAAAATTCAGAGCAACACGAAGTTCTAGAAGGACAAATACAACTTAAAGAGGTTAACAACACTCAGAAAAACACAATGAATAAATAAAAGACCAGCCAATCAAAGATGGGAAACACACACACACACTTACACACCAAAATAATATGAATAAACAAACACTGCTTATTTGATATCTCTCAACATCTGTGGTCTTAATTTTCCAATAAAAAAGACACAGATTATCAGAGTGAAAGTGAAAACAGGATGCATCCATCTCCTGCATGAAAGAAAAGCATCTTAGCTTCAAGGATAATCATTACCTCAGGGAAAATGATGGAAAAAGATATTGTAAGAAAGTGTACCTAAGAAGCAAGCCAGTGTAATTCTTTATTATATGAGATTAAAATAGACTTCAAACAAAAGTGGTCAGAAGAGGTAGGAAAGGATACTCTATACTATCAAAGAAAAATCCACCAAGTGGCCATTGCAGTTCTTAATATCTATGTGACCAACACAGTGGCATCAAAGTTTGTGAAAGAAATCATGCCACACTTCAAATCACATACAGACTTTAACAAACTGATAGTAGGAGACTTCAAATACTGCATTGCCAATAGACAAACTCAACAGAATCCTTGGTGGTTCCATCCCTCCTAATGTCCTGTCAGGGCTTTTCCATTTAAAACATCTTATTTTTCTTACTATGTTATTTATCCATCTTTCTACTTTATAAGTCTTTTATATATTCTTACTTCCAAGAAGTGGTTTTAAGGGATTTCTGACTGTGTAAACAAATGAGGCTCTGCATCTATATCTTTTTCTTGTCACTTTCCTTGCCCTCCTTTTCTTTTGTGTGCCTTTTTTATACAATTCTGAAATGGTTGCTTTTGTTTTAACTTATTTACTTTATTTTATTATTATTTCTTAGAAGCCTGTTTGTATTCTAATGAGAAAAAAAAGGGGAGGTCTGGACAGAAGGGGTGGTGGTTAGAAACTTGAAGCTATATAGAAAGAGGAAGCCATAATTAGGATATATTGTGGGAGAAAAATAACTATTTTCAATACAAAGGAAAGAAATACAATTATTAAAAAGAAAGTTATTTCCTAATGCTAAGTTATCTTAAGAATAAAGCCTTTTCTGCTTTATAACTCAACAAGATGGAGAGCAATAAACCTATTTCTGAAAACTGGGTACATATGTGTGTATCAAGATATATGAGGACCCAGGAATGAGGTAAAGATTAAAGCTAACTCTTCACTAACAGCCTTCCTGTTCTCTTTTCTTTATCACAACAGACTGTTCACAGCATGTCAGAATTTTAGTCTTTAACCCTCTAATACTACACAGTTTATTTGCTGGCATGAACTTTTTCTGTGTCCTGGAAAAAATACTAGTCAGTCAGAGATGACTAAAGGAAGATTGCCTGACAGAGTAATACTTTCAGTCTGGATGTAGAGGTCAAAGCTCTGGTGACCAGAAGGACATCCAATGGAGGTCTAAAGAAAGGCTTCATGTATTGATGTATGTGTGTGCATGTATATGTATGTGTGTATACATGCATACAAATGTTGATATGTTTAATCCTTGGGTATTCATAAAGGGGAGGGATGAGACTGCAGTGGAGGGTTCCTCATTACTGCTAAGTACTGAGTTAATCAGGAAAAAATAGCTTGAAGGGAGGTGTCTTCATTTGCTTTCACTCATGTTGTACTAGTATGGAACTGTTAAATCTTAATATTATTTTCAGCCATTAATATTCCTGGTAAAGGCTGTTTGAGGAAATAAGAATTATGATCTATGTTTAAAACCACAAAGTCCCCAAATATCAATAGCACCCATGGCAATAGGTTATGAATTTCCCATGTGTCCATGCTACTCTAGACAAACATTCTAGAGGCCAACAGCAGGCACTCTAAAGGAAGAACTCTTTATCCTTAGTGTTTATTCACAGTTCTGAAATATAAAACTATTTTGTGCCAAATGCTCTCCTACAGATTGCCATTGTCTTTCTATGTTGATGGGATATACCTTCAGTTTGCCAACCATTTCCTAATGTTCTCTAGTCAGAGCATGCATTCAAAGACCCTCACCAAACTGTCTTATATTCTCAAAGGTAACCATATTTCTCATGTCAAAAGCAGTAACAAAAATGATTCCATGTCCATGTGTTATGCTTTGGACGGACAGCACTCCTACTGGGATTCTCCTTGTGATTACTGACATGTGACACTTACAGAGAGTATCTTAATATGTCCCTCACACTTCACACTGAAACAAATGTGTTTAAAAGGGTGGTCGGGTCACAAGATAAAAATAAATTGTGTTAACTTTATTGCTATGTATTAAATTGCTTAGGCTTGTGGAAACAACGTTTAGTCCTAACACTGAAGATAAGCCACACTAATTGACTGAGAGAATAGTCAGATCTGAAGCAAAATTATTAACAAGGGGACATTATCTTTTAGTACTCTTTATAAAATAATAATAAATATACATGTAGTCCTTGGGTAATGCTGTTACAATGGTTATATGAAATTCACATATACTTAATTTTTCTTTGTTTGATAACTCAAAATATGGATGAAAGTTGAAATTATGCCAAATGCAGCTCATCAATATCTCATAAAACTTCATGACTTTAAGATTATAGCCATGTGAAAAAGCATTGAAACAGAAGATGATCATAATATGAAATTGAGCCATAACAAAGGTTTTCTTATCTGTTATATACCCACCTTTACATCTGGGAAAAGTGAAGATGTCCATGAAGAAAAAAGTGGAAATGCTATTGCTGATTCACAAAGTGCTCACTGTGTACTTTATGAATTGATTCAGTTCTATCCAGAGACTTTAAAATGATGGTCTTGGACCTTATCACTTTCTGTTAGGGAGACAAGTGGTAGGAGCAAATTCATCTAACTACAAAAGCAACTTACGTAACACCTGTCATCAAAATAGGCATAAGTGCTTTTCTATGGATGGATACAGTACCCCCATGCTGACCACTATTTGATCTAAAACCTGTATGTATTTTTTTGTTCTTGTCTTTAAAACTTTCCTGCAACACCCACCTCTGCTGCCTTTCTTCTCTCTAAACACTGTCCTGAAGTCTTCATTGTACAGATATGCACACATGCTTTCCAAGATGCTCACATGGGCATAACCTTACAACAATCAACCTCTACTTATCCTCTGCTTTGTACCACCCCAGTTCTTCAGAATACCTCTATCATATGATCATTAGTCAGCAAAGGAGGCCAGGCTCTTTAAAGCTAAAAGAAATGGAAGAGAATGAAGCCTGTGGGGGAGGTGGCAGAAGGAAATAGCTTCACTGGTCTCCTTTGCTTACTAAGGAGGATATAATAGTGGCATTTAAAGAACAGTTGTATTCCTGGATATAGCAGTTGACTCTTGAATCCCCCTTGTTTGGCAAGGATTACCTTTGCATTGTGCATGGTGGTAAAGGCCTATAATCCTAGTACATAGAAGGTGGAATCAGGGAGACTGGGATTTCAAGGCCACGTTCCCTTCACATGAAATTTAAGGAGAACTTTGACTACATGAAGCTTAAGAAACTAAAATCTAAGGGGCTGTTGGAATGTCTTAATAGGTAAAAGCACTTGCTTCACACTCAGAAGAACCTAAGTTTGAGTCTAGAGTACCCACATAAACTGTTAGGTGTGGATGTGCAGCCCCGTAGTTGCAGCATTCAGTGGATGGGAGGACCACTGAAGCTTGCTGACCACAGATGAACTCCAGGCTCAATGAATGGATCTTTCTTAAAGGAATAATGTGAACAAATATGCACACGTATGTGTAGCATATACCACACACACACTAATACTTACACTAAAAGCAAAATAAAACAATTTTAAAGGAAGACAAACAAAATTGAAAGAAAGAACATGGATATTTTCCATATACATTCAGGAAACTGATTTTATTTAGAATTTCCCTTTATTTGAGCATCACTTCCTATTGCAGCTTTCATGCTATTTTATTTTCCCAGTTATGATCAGTTCTTTTTCCTGTCTGTACGGACCACACGTTGAGATTGTGCTTATGTGTAACATAACTTGTAAGGTGACGTGCACACTCTTGGCATTTCAAGCTCAAACTCTTCCTGTTGTTTCTGAGACTGCTTGTCAACCAGCAAAGTCTTCTGGGTGCTCTTTAGGAAAGTCTTGTTTCTGTAAGCAAATCAAGAGCCATCCATTCAAACACTGCTCTTGTAGCCCACACTGTAGGCGCGCAAAGAAAGTTATAGAACCTTTTCTCACTTAAAGGTATGGTTGTGGACCCACTTCTCTTCTTGGTTAATGCTAAGAGCTTGATTCTCACTGTTTTTGATGCAAGTGATCATGAATGTTTGGGAGATCTTACTCTTGAACTTCAGCTGCCATGTTCCAGATAACCTTCAGTCCTTAGCAGTGTATGCATAAGAACCAACTCTTGTTCTTCCCCACAATTAGTGTCCTTTGGTCTCACGAGGTTTCGTGCAGTTTTGCTTGTTTTGTATGTTTGCTTGTTTTTTTGGGGGGGGATTTTCTTAGCTTTTGAGACAAAAATCTCCCTGTGCAGGCCATACTCCCCTTGAACTCTCCACATAGCCTAGGCTGGCCTTGAATTCACATCTTAATACTTTAACCTTCCAAGAGCAGGGATTACAGCCATGTGCCACCATGTTTAGTGTCTTAGTTAGGGTTTTACTGCTATGAACAGACACCATAACCAAGCTAGTTCTTATAAGGACAACATTTCATTGGGGCTGGATTACAAGGTTAGAGGTTCAGTCCATTATCATCAAGGTGGGAACATGGCAGCATTCAGGCAGGAATGATGCTGGAGGAGCCTAGAGTTCTACATCTTCATCTGAAGGCTGCTAGCAGAATATTCATTTCCAGGCAGCTAAGATGAGGTTTTAAAAACCCTCACCCACAGTGACACACCTACTCCAAAAAGACCACATGTACTCAAACAGGGCCACACCTTCTAATAGTGACACTTCCTAGGCTGAGCTTGGTTTTTTCGTTTTGTTTGTCTGTTTTGTTTTTGTTTTGTTGTTGTTTTTAGTGAACCTTGTTTTTTTTTAACACCTTGATGTATCTTAATACAGATTATCTGTCTCTATAACCAAAGTGTACATCACTCCTACCTGAAAAGCTATAGGTCACCTCCATGTGTGTCATATTTCATAGCACTGTTGCTTCTTTCTTGTTTGGAAAGCTAAAGTCTGTCGAAGTAGAAACATCAATGTATCAATTATATACATTTTTTTTTATTTCCTTGTTGGCAGAATCTTGTTTTATTTTGGATAATGGTATGTATGCCTGGTTGAAATCATGATTTCCCTAGCTTCTCAGGTTCTACAGAGGCTCATGAAATTAGACAGACATATGCTGGTGAGATATTGCTTGAAGTCTACTAGGCATGGTATGAATAAAAGAGCCATCTAGCTGACCTGTGCCATTCACATCCAGGATGCTCCACACTCTTCCTTCTTTGTATCACAGACGCTATCATTTGCTGACACCAGAAAGGCAGACACAGTGTGAAGAGGGGGGAAGGGAGGCAGTGAAACTAGCTGTCAATCCAGGTCAGTGTCTTAAGAAAGCCAGTGCAGGTAGAAGTGTATTATAGGTCATGGCTGAGGTGTCACTGACAGTAAAATTGTTTGCCAGTACAAGGCAAGAACAGACTCTTACTCAGTTCTATGACTAACAGGATTTTTGTGATCAATAGATGAATGAATGAATTCAATAACACAATCTGTAGGTAAGTTTCCTCTCCTAAAATCAAGTTGCTGAAGAAAAAAAAAGTTAAAATCTGTACATTAGTGTGAATGTGACAGCAAAAATTATCTGCAGTCTCAAAAAACACCCATCTCCTTATTTGGATAAAATTAATTTTACAACTAAGAAGAGAGAGTGATAAATTATCAGTTAGAATACTGGGGTCAAGTCTACAATATCTGTACCCTTCAATTATTCCTCTAGCCTGAGAAAAACTCACTAAGACAGCTATTGCTTAGTTCCAATTAACACCGCTAAATTAGTGCCTTGTCATTTATATTACAAACTACTAAAAGGCAAGTACCAATTTTCCCTTTTATATTCTGATGGTTTGAAAGATATACATAGCCTTTCTTCTTTCCCTTCAAATTCACTCTCATTTATTCATCTCTAGTGAGAAAGAAGCAGCTTATCATCTGACAGTGATGGAATCCATTAAAGCACCATGATAGACAGAATAACTCACAGATGATAAGGAAGAACCACTGCAGATTTGTAGCCAACATGGCTCACCTGACTTTTAGCAGACCTTTTGTGCCAAACTCTAATAAGCTCATACATTCAAGTTCAAGAAGACTAGGAATGGATAAGCAGATGTAAAAGATTAAAGTGGATAGAAATGCCCTTTTATCACCTGCTGGTTTATTCTGTTTCTATTTGCCTATATTTGAAGTTAAGGATGATGTAAGTGGTGATAATGCAAAATCAAATTAATCCTGTGGGGTTTTTTTTCCCCTTTTCTTTCTATCTAATATCTGAAATCATCAAAAAGCCTCCTGTCTATAAATGTCTTTCACAGTCTGCATAACTAAAATAATCTGTTTTGTCTGAAGACCTTACTGTAAGAACTATATATTTTAAATAAATTTCTAGGATACTAATGTATCCTTTCATTTCTAGTAGATACATTACATTATATTTATTACTTGTCCTTTTAAATATCAGATATTGCCAATACTTTTCTAAGTTTTCTAGCCATGAGAATTAAGTCAAATTAATTTCATGTGTGCTGAGAATACATGAAGTAGACTATTATACACTATACTATTAAGGAAAGAAGTGACTTAAATAAAATTTTATCACTAAACATCAAATTAATGGTTAACAGGTTAGTACATTATAAATTTTAATGGGTCCTTACATTTGTAGTCACAGAACTCTTCAGTATTGAAGAAAATGCACACTGACTTTATTATGATCAAAACCAGAAAAGAACACTAAAGTAATGCTTTCTACTATGTTAGTATCCCATTATTCTACAAGGATGGCACCCATAGTTCAGTATTTTATTGAGTTTAGTTTTAGTACTTATTACTCAAAATAAAAGATATTCTAAATAGTCAATGAAAGATCCCAAAGGAATAAATTGTACATCAAAGTGTTTGGATAAAGTGGCAACTGAAGAAAATGATTTGCATAGAAAATTCCAAGCATCAGTTAAATGAGCCCTAATGAAAAACTCTGAAGGTTTTGTAAACATCTAAATATAGAGAGAAAACAAACAGGTGCAATGATCTAGAGGATTTGGTTATCATGAACGAGAGGGTTTAGTAGAGTTAGTTTATGGAAATGATGAACAGAGAGATTTCATATTTCAATGGAGAGATGCTTATACATTAGGAATAATGTGCAGAGATGAAGTTAGTAAGCCTTTGAGCATTAATGTTGATGTGAGAGTTCCTATGAGTCTAAAAAAACACAAGATAGGAAAACAAACACTCCAAGGAGCAGGGCAATGATCTTAACGAACAACTGAGACCAACGATGAGAAGCAAGTTCAAGAGGTGAGAGGATGTTAAAGTTCACAAAAGAAAATCATGCTGCTGCTGGGCAGTGGTGGTGCATGCCTTTAACTCCAGCACTTGAGAAGCAGAGGCAGGCAGATTTCTGAGTTTGAGGCCAGCCTGGTCTACAGAGTGAGTTCCAGGGCAGCCAGGGCTACACAGAGGAACCTTGACTTGAAAAACAAAAACAAAAACAATACAAAACAAAACAAAACAAAAAAATGAAAATCATGCTTCTACACTTGTTTACAAATCATCTTTATAGGGAAAAATACTAGAATAGTTCTGATGAGGGTCATACTAATATTTGGACCATATATAAGGAAAATCATATTGAGTGACCAGGGGAAGAAAGTCTATGCTACAGCAGAGATAGTGAACATAGAATCCTTGAAGCATCCCATAGCTAGAAAAACAGGTAAGAAAAGGAACCAGGATCCTAAAAAGGCCTGGGAAAAATTACAGCACCAGAACATGTTATTTATATTTGATTTAGCTAATACATTGCCTTCAATGTGGTTTCTATTATTCTCTATGAGATTTTGATAATTCTTTCTTTGAAATGTAGTTGTAATGATTACATTATTCTTACCTCATGTAAAACTGAAAAATACATCTGTAGTTCAAAAGAACTACATAGAAATACACCTGTTTTCAGTATTATTTATTGTTCATATCCTCCAGCAAACAGTAAGCATAAGAGTTTCTATGATTTGTCCTTGTATGTAATTATTGTAAAGACTGAGGAAATTTTGGAATGAAGGAAGTTCTATTAAAAATGTAAAGACAACTTACTGGAGTGTTCCAGAATAGGTGTAACAAAGAAAGGGATGATAATGCAGTCAGGTTGCTGGTACAGTGCTGTTATCAGACACAGAAAATGGTCTTGGGAAGAGAACACCTATTTACACCAAAACTGGATGGGAAACTATAGGAATGGTTTATAAGTTAAAGGTTGGTCATGGCAAAATTATGCAATTTGGGAGAATTGGGTTTGGCGGATTTGATCATTTCAGTAACAGATCTGCTCATGAATAACTTGAACCAAGTTAGGCAGGGGTTAAAAAAAGGAAAGTGCTTTGGATCAAGATGCAGAAAAATGAGAAGTTGACTGGGCAATGGAACCAACTAAATTATTGTATTTAGTAATTGTGGTAAATTACCATAAACACTGCCTTAATTTGTAGTATTTCACATAGAGCTGTATTGTACTCTATATATACTTTTCATTGTTTTATTCTAAAATAGAATACAAAGTGAGAAAAACAAACATTATTATAAAGAAACATAAAAACTTTTGTTTCAGAATATTCTGTATCCAGTTCTTGGCAATCAACTATTAACTATAAAATGGAACAATTTTGAAAAACAATGTTAATTTTTATGGTGATTCTGTAAAAACAACAACAGCAACAAAATATTGTGCTGATCCAAAAGTAAGGATTCAGAATTATCTCGAATTCATTCAACTGATATGATGCTGAGAAAAAAACTATTAAATTATCATAAAACTAAGAACATTACATAAAATTTCACAAGAAAATGTACAAGAGTCCTGGAATAATTTGACTTTGGCATTTCCAGGTATATTGTAAATCTAAGTGATTAAAACAAACAAACAAAACAAAACAAGCAAACAAAAAGCTCCTCTAGGTGTGGTAGAAAGAATTAAAGAGCTGAAGAGAGAGCTTTATTTTATCCTCAGTCATGCCAAGATCACTTTTTATGAATGGCATCACAGATGACAAATGTTCATCATATACTTAAGATTGAGGGAATATGTTGAAAGTTCACATTCATATTTTAATAGTATTTGAATCAAGATACTTTTAAATTATTTTTAAGTATTTGGTAAATCTAAAAACAAATCATGCATGGGTGAACATGTTCGCACCTTTCCCAAGGCTAAACTGCGGTCATTTGGGAGTCTGCTAAATGCAGTTCCAGGCTGAATGCAGCTTCCTTTCCTCATGTTCCTTGTAGGCAAGTGCATTTAAATAAACTTAATTGATTACTTGCAAATTACAAATTGTGAATTCAGATCCCACACCTAAAGCTCTGAGGATAAAATTCAATTAAAATGATCAATAGTTATGAATTCTCCTCACAAGTGTCCTAAAAGGAGTTGTTTGTCACATCAAAGTAAATTATTTTAATGACCATGACTGGCACGGGTCTATTAATAACTTAGGAGTATACTAAACTACCAAAATCAAACAAAACAGTGCAAAACTTCATTCTGTTGATATTAAATTTCTTAATCCGAATGTGTTCTTTAAAAAAAAATATGAGCCAAATATGTAGGTCAGCTTAGTGCTTGAGCTAATTCAGTATTTTTTGTCATGTCCATATTTTTATGAAACGGTGCTATTGTCATCTACAATGTCACTATAAAAGACTTCATAGAATACAAAATGTTCTGGATTTCACAGATTTATCAATCATTTGAATTAACCCCTTGAGTATCTGCCTCTGTGTAGCACCTATGTCTGTTTAGAGGGACCCCCATTAGATACCTTGAAGAACATTTCCAAACTTTGACTTTTCTCACTTAGAACTTCACAGCCCCTTTCAGCAAAGGAATGGTTGTCACTAAGGCCCCAGGTCCTTCCTGGGCTGATTTCTACCATAGAGTATTGGGGTTTTCTTTAGATTGTCTTTTGATGAGTGGGGAACTATACACAACTGATTACCACAGTATTCTGGTTAGAATGTGTTAAAACATGAAAGCTATCTTCATTACAGGAATGGTAGAGACCTTTCCATATCTACTTCGCAAATCATCAACTGTGGGAAAAACATCAAAAGTAACTTTTTCAGATCTAGGATAATTAAGGAACATTTCTTCATGCGGTACTGGACCTCCTTAAGCTTAGTAATATTTTATATGCTTTTTACTCATGCCTGCCTCCCCAGTTCTGCAGTAAGCTTAAAACTGAGCAGCTCTCAACTCATCATAGGAAAACAGACAAACATGAGCTCACTTATTGATAAAGATACAGCCAGAGTCATTGTAGCAATGTCCCTAGCCTTCTACTGTGCTTATGTTGTTATTTGACATACCTGCTCTTTGGTAGACTCTATCTTGTACTTGACTTGGCTAATAGTTCCTGGCAGTCTTTCCTTGAGGTATTTGCTAAAATAATCAACAATAGTGCTTGACTATATCATATGTCACCCTAAACTGATGCCAATGTTGAGAGTATGCAAGAAGTTGACTCCAACCCCCCAACCCCCCAAAAACAAACTTCAATAAACTCTGGAGAGTGAGGAGTGAGGTCTCAACATGAGGATATAAACTTTCCAAGTCATTCCTGTGAATCCAGGGGTCATGAGTGCTGTGCCGTGTAGAAGGCCCAAGTTCCTCTTAGCTGTCTGGCCTTGATGCTCTGTTAGAGCATGAAGTCCTAGACTCTCCCTCTAAAAGTCCTCAGTATGTTAAGCATCCCCCTGAAAACACACCGAGTTTGCTAATGAACAGTGGGACAGGTACAGTTGCAACACACTTATGGGTCTGTCTGCCATGTACATATTTTTGAATAAATAAAGAAATATCAAGATAATTTTGGATCCCATTCTGGTATCCCATGTGAGTGTCTTAGTTCTTGTGCTGTTTAAAAGTAGTAGCTGAAAACAATGAAGATTTCTGTGCCATTTTGACAATTTAGGAAAGTTTGATAAGTTACATTGCAAAAATTTATTTCTATTTAGGAAATTAAGGAAATTAAACTATCATATTTATGAATATATGTCTATGTGTTGCATAATAAAAAGAAAATGAACAATATTCTGCCCATGTAGATGCAGTTCATTATGTAGTAATTTCCAGGGTTGACATCCACAACCTTTGATCCCTTTAAAATGCTATAACTTTGCTTTTCTAGTAACATTTTTCTCTTGTTAATTCTGATCTCTTCTACTCCATTTCTTCCCCTGTCTTTTCATCAAAGCTGATGTTTTTCTGAGTTTGTTCATGTCCATCTCCAACAGTTTGCTTTCTCAAGAAAAGTATAAAGGTTTGGATGGTATTTAATTAATTAATTAATTAATTACATCCAAAATGTTCCTCCCCCTCATGGTCACTCACCCACAGAGTTCCTCCTCTCCATGACCCTCCCCTTCTCCTCTGAAAGGGTTACTCCCCCTATCCCTCCACTCTGGCACATCAAGTCTCTGTCAGATTAGGCATATCCTCTCCCACTGAAGCCAGACAAAGCAGCCATGAAGACTGAGCTGCCTGTCTGCTACATATTTGCTGGGGGCTTCATTCCAGCTCTTGTATGCTCTTTGGTTGGTGGCATAAACTCTGAGGGGTCCATGTTTGTTGACTCTGTCAGTCTTACTGTAGGGTTTCCATCCCCTTCAGGACCTTTAATCCTTCCCCTACTCTTCTATAAATGTCCAAGTGTCCAAGACAGGAGCCTAGCAAAACTGTCTTCTGAGAGGCATTATCCAGAAGTAGACTGAAGCAGATGTGGATTCACACAGCCAAACATGAGGCCAAGGTTTATATGGTACTAATCACTGATGCATGCCAATAAAAGTCAAGTTCATAAGGTACTTGGAGCATTTGCCATTCCTCTTATTTTTCAACTTGTAAATAGTATTGTCACAATGCCCCATAGGAGTAACAAAATCACTATCTATTTCAGTATCCAGAGAGCTGCCAAGGACCAGCCTAGGCTTAGAGAGGGGTTCTGAGGAAGAGCTGCTTGAGAACTGGGAACAAAGGACTGCAAGTCGAATCTGGGTTACAGGCTAACAGCCTATGTTCTGCTCCAGACAGCTCTCTCTTGCAATTCTAAAACTCTCTACCTAGCTCAACTTTTTCACAGCAAAAGCCTAGTCTTTTATTTATATATCAATTCAGTTTTCCATCCCAGGTTCTCTTTTGATTATCCCTTGAATCAATACCCCATGACCTTAGCCCCTTGATTCACAGAAAGACAGCAAGAACATTAAAAAAAAAAAATTGCAAATTAATTCAGAGGTCTGCCTGCCTTTGTGAGCAGACAATGAGCTAGTTGGGTAGGATCCTGCCTTAGATTACACATTTCCACCATGCCTGGGCCCAAAATAGCTCTGTTTCAGGTTGACCATGAATTTAGGAATCTGCCTGCCTCTGTATCTACCTACCTCTGGACCTTTCTGACAAACTGGCTCATAGTGCAGTTTGCTCTGTTCAGTTGGCTCTGTTCTTTTAGGTTTGCAAAGTTCCTCATACAATTCATATTGCATCCTTATATTTTGCATAGTTGAGAAATTATATATATTTCTAATTCATCTTTTTAGAGTTCTTTCCCACTGTCTTAAGGGCTGTCCTGAAGCTCTCAGTGCTTACCAATTTTGTTAAGGACATAGACACACCCTCAACTTCTATACTCTTGCTGTTTCTAGTAATCCTTCAGTGATTAATGGAAACAGGGAGAAGAACATGAAAATATGTCTAATACTATACCAACAAGCCCTATGCCCACAGCAATCATCAACACTCACAAAGGCCCGTGCCTTGCTGGCTCTGTTCCAGGGATGGGAACCATGTCATGCAGTCCCTACTATGACCAAGAAGGACTCATCAGAGGGCTCATGTGCACCTCAGGTTGGCACTGGAAAATTTCCCTGAATTTCAAGTTGTTTATTTAGGTTTATTTTTTTTAATTAAAATCATTTATACTTATATGGCAGAGATACAACTAAAGCAAAGCAGAATTTACTCCAAAGTGGGAAATTGCTATTATGTATTGAAAGGAAAATTATTAAACAATAATCTTTTTGGAAACACATCATTATATTTGTTAAGTTACAAGGGGATAACCAGAGGTTGTAATTATCAATTTGGAATATTCCCGATGCAAATGATTTGAGGTAGTAAGCATAAATTAACTAGATGTTATAAAATTTAAGTTATTCACGTTTAAATATTTTCATGCTAATTATAGAAAATTTCTAATTTAAATTCACTTCCTCCAGTTTGCTTGCAATTTAATTAAATGATAGGTTGGAAAGGCTGCATATATGCATAATACATTGGGACTACACTCTGAACATGGCCAGTTCAGGATGACCAACAAAATCTGTGTATCCACATTTACAAGCTCAGCAGTACTTCTGTAAACAACATAGCTAATTGTATCCCCAAGGAATGGAGATGCTACGTTTTGTATTTGTCACCTTTTATTGAAAGCTAGCAGAATATATTTCAAAGGGATGTAATTTATCAGTAACATTACATATTAAGTATTAAAATATTATCTCCCAACAGGTCTACAATTAATGCTAATTAAAAAAATAATGGGCAATGTAGGTCAAAATATTATTTGAATGGTTTCATTTTCAGAATTAACTCACAAGTCACAGACTTATACTAGCAATTTTGTTTTTATAGGATTGTTCGCTTGTTTGATCAGAGGCAACTTCTTTCTTACTCTCAACATTGACATCAGTTTAGGGTGACATACCAAATAGTCAACAATTACCCTTGTTTATTATGGCAAATACTTTCAGGAAAGGCCACTAGGGAATTATTAATCAGCTCAACTACAGAGAGACTCTATCACAGAACTGGTGTGTTGAATAACAACATGAACTCAGAACAGGACTTTGGGGCATCGTGACACTTGCTCTGTTTGTATCTTTATCAATTAGTAACCACTCGGCTCCATTGATTAAGTTGTATATTGAAAGCTATGTTACTCTAAATATGATTTTATTGCTCTTGTTGTTGTTAATAGTGTTTTAGGCACTTGTATGCCCAGGGCAACAATGTGAATTCAGGGTTATCATTCAGTAGGAAGTAGTGATAATTGAGAAATTGGCAAGAGACAAATATGGGAAGTTTAAGTTTTATATATAAATTAGGATAGATTGTGATACTTGCAAATCAAGGGCAATCATCAAGCAGTTTTATACCCTGACATAGACATTTTAAAAAATACTAAAAAATTCTTGTTAAAAATATGCAACATATCAAAGGATTTGATAAGTGGTTTGAAGAAATAATTTATTCTGGAAACATTTGGGAGCTTGTTAAACTACACCTTGTAATGGATTAGATTAACATTTAGCAGAGTTGGGAAGCAGGGTGATCTCTAGAAAACAAGGGGAATCTAGCAAGCAGGAATCTGGTGTCAGAAAGAAGGAGAAAACATTACCAGTTTCCAATTGTCACTATGAAAGTCTATTAAAATTCAGCACAAGTATGTTATCTTTTTCTTCTCAAGAATCCACATCAAACATGTTTGCTGCGATAGCATCAGAGTTTCATTTCTAGAGGCTTGAGAGAAGCACCATAATATCACTTCTACTTGTAAGACTTGGTGGTTATACTGTATCTATGTGGATAATCTAGACAATAACACTACATTGGGCAAATGGTTCAGCAATTTTGGTTTAACTGCATATTAATTCCCTTTGCTATTTAGCATATCTGCAGATTACAGCAAATAGAGCATTCAGATGTGAGCTAAATTTTTTTTCCTCTGTTGTCTTCCTCAATCTTCAGGGAAAGCCACTCAACTTTCTAACTTGTAAAATATCTGAATTTTCACTCCATCCCCTGAAAGTTATCACATTCTATTTCATCCTATTCAAAAGTTCAAAACTCCAAAAGCATTCACAGAATACAAATTAAGACAAGCATGAGATAGTCTTTATAGATAATCTTGTTCAAAGTTGATACAAATGGGAGGGTAATGAGATCTGCAGATGTCAAGCAGTTTTACAATTTAAATAGGCAAACTCCATTCAGTTTCAATGCCTCCAGATAATCCCAGGGGATAGCCAGGTGGCTGTGTGGGTAAAGTGCTTCCCTTCCAGGTCAGACAACATGAGCTTAATCCTGACAACCTATATAAAAGAAAAGAAAGGAAAGGGAAGAACCCAGGAAAGGAATGAACGGACTCTACAAAGTTGCTCTTTGACCACCATGCCTACATACATGACATTTCATGAGCACACCATACACATATACACAAACCTTTAAATAATTAAATTAAAATAATAACTTAAAATAAAAGAGCAATCCTCTGATCTGTTAGTGTGTACCCTGTATGGACTTAAACAACTATCTTCCATTCCATTTCATGAAAAAGAGCATATAAACACATCAGCTTTCTTCTAGGATAATTTTGGGATGAGATGTTCTTTTTACATTTTTGTTCTTTTTTGTTTGATTTCACTACAGCACAGCAGCGTTTTGGCTGGTCTAAGATTTGCAGAAGCTTCTATGTGTGTATTCTACATTGTAGGGTTTTCTGTTGTGTATTTAATGATTGCTAACAGAGATTCCCTAATCTCATTTCTATTTTTTTATATGTATTATATATAAACTTCATATAGAAACATTTTAAAAATTTTATTTTATTTTATTTTATTTTATTTTATTTTATTTTATTTTATTTTTAGATATTTTCTTTATTTACATGTAAATTTCTCCATTCCCAGTTTCCCCTCCAAAAAAACAAAGAAACAAACAAAAACAACAAAAACAACCCCCTGTTGCCTCCCACTACACCATGCCTGCCATCCAGCCCTCTCCCACTTTCTGGCCCTGGCATTCCCCTACACTGGGGCACAGAACCTTCACAGGGCCAAGGTCCTCTCCTCCTATTGATGATCGAAGCAGATACATTAAAACTAATAGAAGAGAAAGTGGGGAATAACCTTGAGCAAATAGGCTCAGGGGAAAATTTCCTGAAGAGAACGCCAATAGCTTCTGCTCTAAGATCAAGAATTGACAAATGGGACCTCATAAAGTTGCAAAGCTTCTGTAAGGCAAAAGACACTGTCAATAGGACAAAACGGCAACCAACAAATTGGGAAAAGATCTTTACCAACCCTATATCTGATAGAGGGCTAATATCCAATGTCTACAAAGAACTCAAGAAGTTAGACTCCAGAGAACCAAATAACCCTATTAAAAAATGGGGTACAGAGCTAAACAAAGAATTCTCAATTGAGGAACACCAAATGGCTGAGAAGCACCTAAAGAAATGTTCAACTTCCTTAGTCATCAGGGAAATGTAAATCAAAACAACCCTGAGATTCCACCTCACACCAGTCAGAATGGCTAGTATAAAAAACTCAGGTAACAGCAGATGCTGGAGAGGTTGTGAAGAAAGAGGAACATTACTTCATTGCTGGTGGGATTGCAAACTGATACAACCACTCATTTCTATTTGTATCTTCTGCTGAGATGAGAAATGTTATGAGTTACTCAATCATGTCCTATATTTTTTTAGTTTTTAATTTAATTTAATTTCTTATTTAGTGTATACCTATGTAGTGGGGTGGGCACATATAGGTGTGCAGAGATCAGAGGGCAACTATGTAAGATCACTTTCTCTTTCCACACTCCTGTAGGTTCCAAGAATGGGCTTCAGGTTGTGCAGCTTGGATGGGGTGTGTTGCCCACTGAGCAACCCCAGTGTCTGCTACTTGCCTTTTGTGAGACACAGTTCATTGACTTTTTGATCTTGCTCAGTTTTAGCAATGTTTTTTGTCTTCCATCGATGGTTTCGACTTTTAAAGAAAGTTCCAAAAGCAAATCTTTCAACTTAATAATGGTTTTAAAATGCAGATAATATGAATATTTCCCTAATAATCCAGATTTGTTCCTATTTTCAAAAATAATAATTTTGAAACCACCTTTCCCTATTAATCATGCAGAGCGTTCAAGCAGTGATAAGCCTAAAGTCCCAACACATTTCCAAGAAATTCCTTCAACTTTAATTATAATTCATAAGGTTTTCTTTCTTTGTCCTTTAGTTTAACAATTCACTTAAACTGTTTGTCAATATTGAAAGGTTTTTTTTCCCCTCTGACTTGTAATAATCGGCTGGTTTTCCATTTCATCCCTCAGCAGGGCGCCATTTACCCTCCAGCCTCCCACTGACTCATGATCATCCTGGCATCTCCACTATCACTGTCACAGGACACAGACATTCTCCACCATGCCTCTCACTTCCTCTGGACAATCTGGGTTATAAATCCATGTTCTTCTAATGTCTTCTAGGCTTACAATGCAGTTCGAAATCACATTTTTATGTACATAATACAACAGAGTACTGTTTCCAGATGGCAAACTGTGCACTATTTTCTTTGTTGATTTATATACTGCATTGTTGCTGGTTGAAAACACCACCATTATGACACATTGTTGGTCAGAATTTCAAGAAAGGTAACTCTGTGATAAAGCCAAGGAATTGGTTAGAGATAAGATCTGCTTCTGGCTCTATATAAGAACCACCTTTCTTTGCTTTTTAGTATGCATAGCCTTCTGCACTCTCTTTGGCTCCATCCATACTTTGACCAAGGGCTCAGAGGTAGTATTTTATAGGATCTTTCTGACCATTATTAAACAGCCACATCTAAAAGTCACAGACATTACTCTTATTCTATGTCTAAGTATAGTTGTAGTTACAATGGGCCAAATTAGTACATCTAAGTTAATCTTTCTATTTTAGGGTTAACCAATGAAAATAATTTTGAAACTGATTGACAATTCTAATTCATGTGACCAATAATTCTTTTTATCATGTATATTAATCCACTACCATTGCTATAGCTGGACTTGAGACTAAAACTCAGTGATTGGTAAAACCAAGAATGTCTTTCCTAGTACTGAGAGTTGGAAAGATGCAGGTTTCTAATCAGAACCTATTTGCTGTGTCACTACAGGGTGGAAACGGATAACAAAATGTCATACCCAGAACAAAGTAGAGATTATAACAAAATAATGTAGTTCACTTCAGTATGTCATGAGATGTTAATCCTGAAATGTTTTTAGAGACTTTTCTCTTCAGTCATTGCTTTTAAGGCTCCACCTATTAATGTCTTTAATTTAAAGATTACATTTGGAGTATACATTTTGGACTCATCCAGATCCTGGCAATATATACCCAACATATTCACAGTTTGGAGTGGTAAAGACCTAGGTAAAGTGAGGTAAGAGTCATTGTTTTGTCTACAAAAGTAGCTTCAGAAAAAAAAAATAATTCAACTTAGGGCATATCGAATAAGAGTTAGGTAGTAAATTTCAAATAGACCTGTCCAGTTGGTATCACAATAACAAGTCTGGTCATTTGGCAAGAAGGCATGCAGCAATGTATGGGTGTTTCTGGTTTTTTATTTGTTTTGTTTTGTTGTTGTACTGGTTTTGTGTGTCAACTTGACACAGGCTGGAGTTATCACAGAAGGGAGCTTCAGTTGGGGAAGTGCCTCCATGAGATCCAGCTGTGGGGCATTTTCTCAATTGCCCCTTGTCGGTGGTACCATCCCTGGGCTGGAGGTCTTGGGTTCTATAAGAGAGCAGGCTAAGCAAGCCAGGAGAAGCAAGCCAGTTAGGAACATCCCTCCATGGCCACTGCATCAGCTCCTGCTTCCTGACCTGCTTGATTTCTAGTCCTGACTTCCTTTGGTGATGAACAGCCATGTGGAAGTGTAAGTTCAATAAACCCTTTCCTCCCCAACTTGCTTCTTGGTCATGATGTTGTGCAGGAATAGAAACCCTGACTAAGAGAGTTGTTGTTGTTGTTGTTTTAATATGCAGTTACAGAATAGCCCTACAAAGAAGCTTGTGGCGCCAAGGTCTTGAGCCAATGATGGAGAAAAAAAGCCAAAAAGAAAAAAAAAAAAAGCAATATATGCCATCTACTCCAAAGCTGTACTTGACTGAGGGTGCATGCTCATTGGGGATATAGCTTCCTGGCAGAGTTGAGCCTTAGTGTATGTGTGGTCCAGAGCTTCATTGCCACCACCACAAATACAGCTCCCCAAAGGTGATGCAACTGACATAAATTTTAATAAATCATAAAGTAATGATTTTCTAGACAGTGTTTTCGCCCGTCCATTACTCAGTAGCTGAGCTGAGGCCTCGGTGGTGGCATTTTATAGTGACATAGGAAACAACATAGAGAATCTTGGCAGCTGGGCTACATAATTACAATATTAGCTAGCAGCCATAGGACCTTGAGAAGGTCATTGTCCTTCTTAGGAATATAATTTCCCTATCACAAATACATCTATGTTTAGCATGTAGAGTTGAGAGATTAAAATAATATAAAACATGGAAGACTTTGCAAATACTAAATATATGTGTGAATTTAAAAAAAATAGTGAATTTGGAGAGGATATAAAGCATGGGAAGTAATCAGAAATCTTCTGTGAACTGAATGAATGAGAAAGTGTTCTATCCTTTGGTAAATTTATTATAAGAAAGTGAATTTCTCTTAGCTCCTCGGGGTTTCTCTTTCTCTATGAAAGTATGTTCTTTGCCGCGACTTTACCCTATTTCTTCGTTATGTTGTGAATGCATGGAGAGTCGTAACAAGTCCTGCTCTCAAATCGCATCAAGCAATAGATGTCTCTGATTCCCAACTGAGAAAAATCTCATTTTCAAGGAATGTTTGAGCTTTGACTTCCATTATATTCAGAATATTTTGGATCTAAAGTCTCAACTCTATACAAATAAAAAAGACACTTTTGAAAATTCTATGTACAAATAAGAACATGGAATGGAAAGTAAGCTAAAGCTTATAGAATGAATAAAAGTGGGAAAATGTAATCTTATTTAATATTTTAATTTTTATCACAAAAAGTTCTAACAGAAAGTCATATTTATAAAAGCAAGTTGAAGAAAGAAAACTAATAGAATTTTAAAGAGTGTAACCTGCTATAACATAAAAACATAAATTGAAATATTTCCAATATTATTGCTTATAATATTAAAACATGTATTTATCATAAATAATGACTTTAAAGCATAATCACAGGCAATAACATATATAATATTGTGCATATGTATATATAGGTATAATATTTGTAAACTATTTCTTTGACCAATGTATCACTTAAATTTTCTTTTGTAAAATGATAGAAATGTTTCAGAAGAATTTTTGTCTGGAGTTTTTACATATTGAAAAAGTTAGGATAATTGGTTTAGTTTATTTTAAGAAAATTATGATGTTCCCTGCATGGCTAGAATTATAAATCAAATACATAACCTAAGAAAATAAGTGAGCTCTGGTGAGTTCCTAAGCCGGGAGCAGCCAGCAGGGAGGCACAGACCCCAAGAGTCGCAGGGGAGCCGCCAGGCGGCAGGGACAGGATCCTCTCAGCTTCCAAGTGGCAGAGGTGGATCAGCGACCTTACCTGCCCCTCCCTTACACGAGGAGGGTCTGCCTCCAGGGACCACTTTGACCCAGAGTCTCCAGTGAGAGCTGCCATCTTCTCTCCGGTGAGTCCCTAAGCCTGGAGCAGACAACAGGGAGGCACAGGCCCTACGAGTCGCAGGGGAGCCACCAGGTGGCAGGGACAGGACAAGCTCCGGTCAGAGTCACTAAGAACATC
>NW_022196915.1:100571781-100571927 GCF_008632895.1 Mastomys coucha | reverse complement strand
CTTCATTAGAACCTAGTACTCCCACTGCAGCAAGTCCTGGATATTCCAAAACACCAGAAAAGCAAGAACTGGACCTACAGGCATATCTCACAATGCTGATAGAGGAACTTAAGAAGGACATGAATAACTCCCTTAAAGAAATAAAG
>NW_022196915.1:100532205-100569601 GCF_008632895.1 Mastomys coucha | reverse complement strand
TGTTTTTTGGAGGGGAAACTGGGAATGGAGAAATTTACATGTAAATAAAGAAAATATCTAAAAAGAGAAAAAAAAAGAAAATAAGTGAATGTTTAAACATTATTATAAAATATTTACAAAATCAATTGATTGACTTTAATATTGAGTATATTAAAATAGTGGCACTGTTAGGTCAGTATTTATTTCAGTGATATGTTATTTAATATTAAATTAATAATGGTCTTAAAAAACATTTATTATTGATATATAAATGAAGAACAGAATAAAAAATCATTCTTTCTTTATGTCTTAATAATACCTAACAAATTAAATCAACTTGATAATTTTAATTGCTATTTTCTTTTTAATAGTTTTGAATTTAGTCATTCATTTTCTAAAATTCATAGCTGTATCCCAGACTACATTCATTTTTACATTGTCTAGTGTATTCTGTAATTTCCATATTTTATATCTTAAAACTTTGAATTAGCTTAAAATAAGTACTAATAAAGTAGAATTGTGCTGTGACTTTACTGTCCCTACGTCCCTGAGAGTTCACCATGAGTCTGAAAAGGAAATGTTCTTGACCATAAAGAGCCATGATTGATGTGAGTTCTAAAGTTGTTTATCACACATAATCAAGTGACAGCCAGGCTTCATGACAGAAGAGCCCCACAATTTTCATAATAGATTTTTAAAACACGTCACTTTGTGAGCTGCATATGGGCATGTGTGCATTCATATATTTCCATATATATGTAAGAAAATATAGGAAAATTAGATATTGAATAATATCTATCAACTGAAGAAAAACAGTTATTGGAGAAAATGGTACAATGCAGATGGCATGACTGACTCAAAACAACACAGGGCTTTGCCACTGGCTTTGCTTGACAACTATAACTAGCTTGTAATACCCTGTTGCTATTGACAACACGCATTGTGAATGCAGGACATAGAAAAATCAACATCAAAGTGACCAGAGACCCTTTTCTTTGTGGGCCATCGATACTGGAAGCTTCTGGAGAAGAAACGACATTGATAGTTTTTGTCAATTCTCGAATCTGCATGCTACAGTATTAACTTTATCTATTGGTGCAATATTGGCATAAAAGTTATGGGGAAGCCAACTGCTCCACAAGAAAGATTTCAAACCTGGTGCTGTAAACCTCATCACAAGTCTATGACTAAAGAGAAAAGTTAATTATGCTAATTTTTAAACCCTAAGGCTCATTAATATTCACAACAAATAATGTCTTTATATTTCTTAGGAAAACATAGGAAATATGTTAAAATAATCCAAAAGAATAATTTTATATAAGAAGTTTGATGTGTAGCTGTCCCCATTCTCATAATATGAAACTTGATGGATGGCATACACATTAACCTAGGAAATGATGAAGATATAACTATTATTTTATGCGATTTCAACTACTGGTTTGTTTGTTTGTTTTGTTTTGTTTTGTTTTATTTGAGACAGGGTTTCTCTGTGTAGCCCTGGCTGTCCTGGAACTCACTCTGTAGACCAAGCTGGCCTCGAACTCAGAAATCCACCTGCCTCTGCTTTCCAAGTGCTGGGATTAAAGGCGTGTGCCACCACTGTCCAGCTACCTGGTTATTTTTAAGTCTTTAAATATAAGGTAGAAGCTGCCCAGTAACCCTTTAACTTTGCAGAGTTGGGTAAGTTTACAAGCTGGCAGTTCAGTTTCTCAACTTTTTCTTCATCCATGTAGATCAGAAGTCTTTTAAGTTGAAGTCCAGGCTTCTAAGAGCATGATTCTAATTTGTTACCACATATAAAAGGTTTATCAATTTCTCTAGGACACAATTCATGATCTGTGTGATGTTAGAAAAGTAGCACTATGTCATCAGCAAGAACATAAGGAAGCGGCAGTACCTGAGCGATGTGCAGAGAGCATATTACGTCCTTTCCTCGCTCCGTAATGGACTTCTGGGAAAGAGATGTGGTTCATTGACCACCATTTAAAAGATAAATAGCAGCAACGCTGGCAAATTCTCATAAAAGTCAGAGCTAATGTATAGACAACAGCGTTCACCTATGGTTGTGTTTGGATATTTAGATATTTAGATATAGACTTCAAGTACATTTGCTTAGGCACACTTAATCATGCAGGCGATTGGCCATTAAGGAAAGCGAAAGCAAACCAGCCGGTATCTTAAAGGGACAGACACTCATTAGCTCATGTCTTCTTGCACATATTTGGAATGGAAGCAATCTAAATAGCTTTTTCTGAGCAGAATGGAATTGGAACCCTGATTTACGGTGACTAGGAAGCTAGCTGGTTTTCATAATCTTGGTTTCCACTGTTGGAGTTGGAATACTTGAGTGATTCATGAGTTGGGAACTTTTGTATTTACTCAAGAAATTGACAAAATGCAGCATGACTCCATATATGCTTTTGCAGGAAAAAATCTGTGCTTTTCATGGTATATTCATCAAACTTGTATTACTGCTAAGGTTGTGTTTTCACACTTTTACTTAACTTCTTAAAACTCCAAGTCGCTCAGAGGCTACAGTGATTGATGTAGTGTAACATACTTAACATAAGCAGCTATAAAAGCCAATGAAACCAACAATCTACCTATTCCAGTCATGGCTACCATCAATGTGAAGAATATAGCAGGCAAGGTAAAGTTCACTAGCTCAATATCTCATCTACATCTTATTAAGGCAATGAGAACTTAGTTCTTAAAGAAAAAGCATGTTTTTCAAGTAACGTTTAGGCCTGAAATTTAGTATTTACCCAAAATATTAGTGCTTATTTACCTTTCTGATTAAAATATTTATAAGAATAACGTTTAAAATAGGTGTGTTATATTCTCTTATTACATAATTTTTTAAAACTTCATCATTACATGCAACAATGGGGGAGTTGAAACATTAAATGCCATTTAGATTTTAAAAATACTATTAAAAGTATCACTCCATTGTAATAAGACACAATCATGTGACTAAATATTATAAAGAGGGACTATTGACCTAGGCCCCCTGCACATATGTAGCAGATGAGCAGCTTGCTCTTTGTGAGTCCCCCAACAAGTGGAGCAAGGGCCTAGGTCTGAGCCTGCTGCCTGTTTGCCTGTGGATCCCGGGCCCCTAGTGGGACTGCCTTTCTTGTCTCAGTGGGAGAGGTTATACCCAGTCTAGCAGTGACTTGATGTGCAGGGAAGGACATGTGTGAAGCAGAGGAAAGGAAGGGCTGATATTGGATTATAAAGTGAGTAAACAAATAAATTTAAAAATATATGAGGAAGATTATGAAAAATGGTATATTGGACTTCAAAAATCAAAAATATTGATAATTACTCAAAATGTATAAATCTTATTCAAAGGCACAAAAATAATTTCTAAACATTAAGTGACAGCCTTCAAAAATTATATGTACACACATTTAAATGAATGTTAATATGTATCTAGCCATTTAAATTAGAATGAAGTGATACATGAATTGTTAATTTACCAAATGAAATCTTAATGTTCAGAGTACTACATGGTTTAAGGAGCAGTATGAAGGACAGTATTGAGCAGGCTAGAATTCACCATTCTATGGTTCAATGTAGCCAAGTTATTGAAAATTTGTTACTGTCTTTACTTGGTTTTGTGTTGTGATTTGAATGTAGAAGATTCTACTGTAGGCTCGTGTCTTAAATATTTGTCCCAGAAGTGGGTGCTGTTTTGGACGGTTATGAAAACTTTAGGAAACCTCCCTGAAGAATATGGATTTAGCTCTTATAAGCTGTCCCAATTTTCTGGCTGTCCTGTTTTCCTGCCAGTGTGGCTTTGTGAGCCTTCCTCTTCATGGTATTGTGTACTCTAAAAACTATAAGCCCAGACTTTTTTTTCTTTTAAGTTGTTTCTTACAAGGCATTTTGGTCACAGAAACAAGATGAGTAACTCATACCATTATAATTTGGTAAGCTTGAGATCTCAGTATAAAATAGTGTACACTGATAGCATAAGCAGCGGAATTGATCTATCATAGTTCGGGAGGTGTGTAAGTCCATATTTGAGGTGTCATGTAGTCTGTCTCCTAAGGAGGGCTTATTTGCTTAGACAAGCCTTCTGATTATATTTTCACAGGACAGAAAGTGGGCAAGAGAATTGTGGTATCTGTTCTTTAAAAAAAAATGATTGTATTATTTTTCTGTGGGATTGTATGCCTATATGAATTCATATGCTATATATACATACAGGAGGCCTACAGAGGCAGAAGACCGTGTCAGATCACTTAGACCTGGGGCACCTTAGAGATGCTGGAAACTGAAACCAGATCCTTTACACGATAAGCTGTGGAGTCCTCTCATCTGCTCGTTTCTCGTCTTCCTCAGATTCAGATTCTATTCTAGAAACTCACCCTCATAATTGACGATACCTAAATTGAAATATTTTTGATTCTCTGAAGTTTATTTTCAGCTAAGATAAGACATAACTCAGTTCCAGGAGGTGGTAGGGCCTTAACTCATCCAGCTGAAAGGGCTTTAGAGGTCAGACAGATAAACAGGACAGGCATGCCTCCATTTTTGTGACCTGAAGTATCTGAGTTTAAAAGAGCAAGGCTGTGCCCTCCTTAGAGTCAGTCTGAAACCTGCCAACAGGCTTTCTTGACAGTTAGAAGAACTCTACCATGGAATTCAAGAAAATACCTAATAAAGTGTAGAGAGCTGAGCCCTGAGAGGAACAAGTGGCCTCGTAAACAAAGCCCTTATTTGGCTAAGCTTGTTGCCATTGGTTGCTTTCGCATCTGGTGTTCTATCCGCTTTTGCTACGTGGCCCATTGGGATTGGCTAAGCTTGGGAGTACTCAACAGCTGAGGGTGGGCCGGGAGGAGGAGCTTAAGTAACGGCTCCAGAGAGAGGCAGGAGCGAAGAAGGCAGAAGTAGGAGAAGCAGGCAGGAGGGAGAAGCATTGTTAAAAGGTTCCTGAAATAAACTGTAAAAAGGAAGAGCTCTTGTCGTCGTGTCTTTCTTGCTGGACGAGGAGGACATAACAACAAAGTGAATCAGATTTGCTGCAGAAGAAAATATAATACTAATTACTCCTGTATACAATCTTCATAGGAATGAAACGCAGAACGTGAGAGATGTTCGGGTTATGATCCTCAAGTCCTTCTAGGGTCTCAAACCCAAGGATTCCACTTTTACATTTGAAGCTTGTTTCCATATCCACCCCAATTTGGAAAACATTCATAAAGAGGTTTGTTTCTTCTGACAATGGAGGTTTGTCTTGATAGGATTAACAAGAAGTGCTATGTCTGTAGATGGTTAATCTCACTCTTCGTGTACAGAGGAGACTGTGTATACAGACATTCTTCTAAAGCTGCTCCAGAGTTTTTGCAAGAAGCCCATATGCTGAGTTCAGCTGAGACCCTACAATGAGGAATGTTTACCCCTAGGAGTGATTTTAAAGAGCTGATGCTAAAATATTTGTCAGTCAGAAGTCATTGAAAGTCTCTGTTGTTAGGCACTGTGTGTACATGAAGAGATTCTTCATAAAGCAGTCAAGAGTTAGGCTATGACGACTATAAACTTATGCATTCAGGGTGTCTTTAATCAGCTCTGGTTGAGCCCTTCAGTGAGGGTAAGGTGATTGACCTAGGTGAGATCAGGCAGTCTGATCTTCACAAGACAAAGGAGGTTGTATATTTGGTCCCCTCTACTCCACCTTTGACTTAGAGGAGACATTTGAACTTTCTTGGTCAGTCAATACCTTGATATCATCTATTTATGTTCCCTTGAAAGTATATACTTTCAAGACACCTGGAGTTTGCTTATCATTTTCCCCCACTTTTAAGTAACTCCTCCATGAAAGAAGCTAGGGGCTTGTGAAGCCTTTTAGAAATCTGATGCAGAGATTATTGGGATGTACTTTCTGAATGTGGTACAAGGAAAACCATGCGAAAAATCACATACGGGCAGAGACTGCTGATTCTCATAGTTCTCTTGATGTTATTTCCAATAGTAAGAGAAGTTAAGTAAATAGGAGAGGGCTTTGATTCGTTACATTTTGTTTTTAGATGAGGGGGTGGATAGTTGTTAAAGTGCTAGTCCCATTAATAAGGATTGTGACCTAGCAATCTAATCACTCCTGGGTCCCTATGTTCAAATATCATTATACTGTTTGATAATAAATGATGTCAAAATAAAATCATTCATGACACTTTGAAATTACTTATATGTGCTTTTATATATTTTATTTCTGATTCAACTTTTGAGGACACATTTGATATCTCTAATATATAAATTGAACACCAACAATAGTAAATTGAACTTTTGGGGAAAAGTAAAAATAAAAACTGAATGCTTTAAAAAAAATCTCTACACTTTTTTTGTAGGAAATTAGATTACCTTATTGTTTTTCAGAAAGTAATGGTAATTTCCATATAAAATCACGTAAAATGTTTGCTTACCACAAAATACCTTCATTTTGAATAGTGATTGAACTATGATATAGACCCAATAGTTATTTACCTAGTAGGAAAATTGAGGAAAAGTATACAAGAAATTGATAGTGTATTAAAATGTGTCATCTACAGTGTAGACTCTAGAAGTTAAATCAATGTATGACCATGGTTCAATCTGAACAAGATTTATTCATCTCTGCCTCTAGAGACTTTTCAGTAAACACCCTGAATCTTTTTTTATTATTATTTTTTATTAGATATTTATTTTATTTACATGTAAATTTCTCCCTTCCCAGTTTCCCCTCTAAAAAACAAAGAAACAAACGAAAACAACAAAAACAAACCCCAGCTGCCTCCCCACTCCCCATGCCTGCCACCCCACAACACCCTGAATCTTAACAATCTTTCAGTCATTCATGTTCAATCTTTATTAACAAAATATCACAATGCCATATAACTCAGAGGAGGAACAGTGTCAAATGTTTTGTTATATCTATGATGGTCACATTTGAAGGGACACAGCTTTGGTTTGGCAATGGACCATGTTAAATGGGATTCTAGAATTGCATGTGGTAAAGCATATGAGATATTTATAGTTTTTTTTTTGATAAATAGCTGAGACTATAAAGAAGCTGAGAAGTTTAAGAAAAATAAAATATGTAAAATTATATTACTGTGCATGACATTCAGACATTTGAGAACAGAATTTAAAAAAAGAAATCAGAGAATTAGAAGAATAAGGAATCAATGCAAAAGGAGAGAAGAACCGTGGAATTTAAAAATGCAGTAAGGACAGTTACTGAAGGTGCCGAGAGTCCTGATAAGAAGAAAATGGGTATGAGTGATAATGTTACAATGAAGAACTGTGCCAATTAAAATTATAAAGTCAAGAGCTGTAAAGCCAGCATGTCATGTCTAGTTAGAGTAAGCATGGAACTCAATAAGACTGAGTGATAGGGGAAAAAAATCTGAGAACCTGTAGCTATAATTTTTTCTTTGAAATTATGATGAAGTCATTGATGAGACATTCTGAAACCAGAGGAACTTAAGGCCCCATTGCATTATGCACATGGAGGTTGAGAAGGATGGATGTCAAGCCTCTGTGCCGTTGGGAGAAGGACAGGCGTGTGTGGCACCTGCACATGAAGCTCCAGGTAATGCTGAGAGTTAGCTCAATGCCCTTCTCTTGAGGAAGGTGACACAGTGTGAATTCCAAAGGGAACATTTACCTTTTATACTCCAGATGCTGGAAGGAAGTAATCCACTCATTTAAAAGCAATGTTAGACATTATCAGCGTCTCTTCACTACCTTAGGTAGGTACCTCACTCTACCCCACCCCTACCTCCCAGCCCATGGTTAACAATGGATGAAGAGTTTCAAAGATTTCAAGTTAAAAGAATGTGATTTTATTACAATTGTAATTTCAGGAATTATCCATGAAATTCATATTATATTTTGTTAAAATGCTCAACATTTGTTTTTTTCTACAATATGCCTAAATTTATATTTTACAAAAGCAGAGTACATTTTGTATCTATTTATGTCTATATTTTCTATAAACATGCATCTATAAATATGTATTATTTTGTAGCTTACTTAAGACTTTGTGTATGAATGCTTGTACTCACAGGATTCATATATTTACACAATATACATTGCAATAGTACCAGGAGGTAAAATCATTAGAAGGTATTTGGATCATTTCCAAGGAGAGAGAAACTCCTTTATAAAAGAGAAGTTAGAAAATGTCTTCACTACTTTTATGTGAGTAACCACACAGGCACCAGCTCTGAAGTAGAAAAAAAAAAAAAAACCAAAAAAATCCTCTTAGCAGACAGCAGTTCTAGGGAAGGTTTTATGATCTTTGACTGCAACATTGCATAGATCTGAACAATAACAAACTTCTGTTTATAAATGATCAGTTCAAGGAATTTAGGTTGACATCCTAAGACAAATTGGAACCTTGGTTTCAAAATAATGATTTACCAAAAAAAAAAAAAAAAAAAAAAAAAAAAAAAAAAAAAAAGAAACCTCCTTACTTTAAAATGGTGCTAATTTGGTACAAATAGAGGATACTTAACATATGAGCAACTTTACATAAATTATATCAAGTGATACTGATAGCTACCTAACACTGGTTAATTATTTATGCATTTATAGATATGAAGAAGAGAGTTTTAGATGGCTAAATCTTCCTAGATCATCCTATATTAATAACTGGTAACACTGGATTTATGACCTTGTCTATATGAACTCTATAACTTCTCCATTAGTCATATCAAGAATATACTTATTGTTCTGGTTTGAATAAGAATGGCCCCAATAATCTCTTACATCTGAATACTGTGCCCAGTTGGTGGAACTGTTTGCAAAGAATTAGGAGATATGGTCTTTTGGGGTAAGGGCGGTCACTACTGAGTGGTACTAGTTTCAAGAACATTGTGCCTTCTCTTAGTTTTCTGCCTCCTGCTTGTAGTTCCATCTGTAAGCTCTCAGATGTTGCTTTAGCTGCCTGATGCCTGCCACCTCCATTCTAGTATCATAGACTCTAACCATCTGGAGCTGGAAAGCCCAAAGTGAACTCATTCTTTTATAAATTGCATTGGCCATGCTACTTTATCTCAACAATAGAAATTTAATTAAGACATTTAGCTACAAATGAATACCAAGTTAAAGCCAGATTCTAAATTGATCCTTGGAAACTATTAATTATCATCATATGTCTAGGCAACTTCAATGTCCATATCTTCCTATGTATTAAGAAAAATATACGATAAAGATGTAGCCTTCATGAAAATAGAAATGTGACTTTAAAATGTCTGGAGTTTATTTGTATTCCTTTACTGCAGAGGAGGAAATAGTCTAAATCAGTTGTTCCATATCCTCTGCCCTTTACCCAGTTCCTCATGGCTTTCGCGCCCCCTGGCCAACTTTATTACCAGCCACTAACTATTCATATTCTTTTTTAGAGGAAAACACCATAACTGATTCAAATGCATCATTTTGATCCATGTCCCAGCGCCTTGTACTTTTCTATTCATGATTTTTTTCTTATCTTTCTACTGTTAAGGAAACAATGAAGAGCAAATCACTTGTCAGCCAAGAGTAGTGCCCTTTCAAAGAACAGCAAATGGGAGACTGAGCAGGCAGAGCCAAAAGCCAGGTTAGCAAATACAGAGAGGGAGCTCCTGAGAGCTACATTAATAATTTTTATCCCCCAAAGGAAAAATCTCTAAAAAATGAATTGCATTATACTTATATATAGCAGTATTTTAAATGTAACTCCATGGAACTTACATATTCTAAGCATATCCATAATATCTACCTAAGGGAATAAAGTTAACAAATCAATTTTTAAATTCAGTTCACTTATTTCTTGTGGTTTTAGCTACTAACTTCAGAACACTGTGGAAAAAGTATTTCTCCTGAATATTTGATTCCATGATCTTATGTAGACATATCTCTATATTGGATTTCAATAAATCTACAAAAATGAAATGTCTACGTTTAGCCAGCTTTGATTTATATCTATACAAATTTAATTTCAACATGTAGTGACATAAAATCTGTAAAATTTCCTGGCATCAGAATAAACATATAGTAATAGTTTTTTATTTTTTCCTCAAAATGAAATTATGAGCCTTTTATAAAATCATTGCCAATCGTTCATAGCAAAATATTGAAGCCTTATTAATATTAATATTGAAACATTAAAAATATGGTTTGTTTAGGAAACAATTTTCACTTAGGAATTTACTAATTCAATTTGTTCTTTAATAATCTCACAATGTACACAGTGTAATATAATTACTCTCACTGCACTTTATTTCTCTGTTCTACATTCCTGGCTCATGTTTTCTCTTCACAGGTTCATGACTAATTCCTTTCATCCTATGGCCCACTGAGTGTATTCATGATGGAAGTTATTCACTGGATACTCATAGGTTCAGCAGTGGTGAGACAACAGAAGGCCATGATTCACCTCCTCACAGTACTGAAAAGTACATCCCCCCAAGACCTGTTACTCTCATGAGAGATAACTGACAGACTGAGCCAGTTCTGTATGAGTGCAGTGTGAGTAATGGCTATCTTGGTGTCACATACTCACAAAAAATAGGCATTTGATTAAAACAAGCAAACAAACATACTGTCGTAGTACATATGAAAAATTGAATGCTGTCATTTCTATGAATACTATAAAACAGTATTGGTCAACTCAGATCATGAAAACATCACAAATTTTTATTGAATTGACTTGTCACCTAACATCATTTTGTTTCAACTGAATTCTGAGTTTATCCTTCATAATTTTCAGTAAAAGAAAAACAGTGTGCATACAGTAATATGTAAACAAATTTTCTTTTACTAAAACATAGAGTTGACAAAATTGTCATTCAATGGACAAGAGTCTGTTCCATGACTGACCAAGTAAGTTATCTAATTAAAATGAAATATCATCAGGTTCCTAACTTGTTATGGTCTTTGTGACTGTGATTGTGACTGTGTGAGTGTTCCTGCTATTTGTCACTTCAACTACATGTACATGTCCACCTCTGTCAATTTAAATGCTTTCAATTGTCTTGAGTGAATCTGTTGTTCATCTTAAAAACATGAATTATCACTTTCGTCTTTCTCCATTATCTTTGTAGCTTAATTTCTTAAAACCTATGAAAAGCAAACAAAAGTAAGTAATATTTTTCCAGATTGTAAAAGAAGACATAGCCAGCAAGCTCACATAAATTGTATGCCTGAGTATAAAATGAAGTAGCCACTTTAAAAATCAGTTTACAGTTCCTAAAAAAATGAGTGTGTTTACCAAACAACAAAAAAATTCCACTCCTATGTCATAGCCAATAAAATTCAAAACAAATACTTGCTAAGCACGGTAAGCAATTATAGAAATACTTAAAGATAAAAGTCAAAAGTCAAAACTAAGCTATTAAATGATATGCAAATAAGCAATATGCTATGGCCAAGATATGGAATATTATTTACTCATAAAAGCAACAAACATCTAATATGTGTTGCATATATATATATATATATATATTATGAAAGCATTATGATAACTGAAGGTGGATAGGCAACAAATGTAATGTGTTATATAATTCTACTTATGAAATTGCAGGTTGACACAGGCAGAAACTAAATGAATCATTGCCACATGCTCAAGGTGAGATGAACCAAACATAAACTAGATAATCAAAAATGCATTGTTTTGCTTGGTTATTGTTTCTCTGTTGTCAAGCCAACAGTTCTTGGGGAAATTTTTGTTGTTTTCAGCATAAGTTTGTGCATGTGTATGTCATTGGATTGCATATTTTTAGAGGACTGAGTATATGAACACTTAAATTTACATCTCAATAAAGAAAAAAAGAGGACTATTTTTAGTGTTCCAAGAATGTTAATACAATGAAATCAATTCTTACATTTAGCATAATACCAGCATAAATGAAAGACAATATCTTACAACTATGAGTGAAGAAAAATATATTTTGAACACATACAAGCTAAAAATAGAATGGAGTCCTGAAGGTCTTAGAAAAAATCACAAAAAAACTTACAGAAATGTCAGGACTAAGATAAAAACATCCACACACCCTGAAATTGAAAAGCAAATAACACTGGACATTATCTGCAATATTTGTCATAATTAAAAACTTATTATACTAATGTACATGTTGAAATCTAAAAGTTGAAAATATTGAAAGTAGCAAATATAATTAGAGGAATCACTGATATACTTAATTATGTCACTGAAAATCACTGATATATATATGCATACATATATATCACTGATATATATGACATATATATATATTTCAGTGATATATACATGTTTATAAAATATCTACATTATTGTTACACATATTAAGTATCAAATAGTTTACTGATATCATGCTAAAGACCAGTACCTTGTTAACTTTAGAATAAATTTTGAATTTTTCCTAGGCAAACATTTTCTAGAAACAATAGAGATACTGTAGTGAGCATTTTGTTTTCTTTAGAAAACAGAAATATTATGAGAATGTGGTTTTGTTTTAATCCCAGGTGTGGGATAAGGGGATGCTTCACATTATGACTGATTTGCCTCATGTTCTAACAGGGACATAGTTTTGACAGCTGCAGATAGTTTCTGCATGTGTGACACTTGTAATTCTGGGGACTTTCAGAGGGTATATACATGCTAGAGCCCTGATAGACAGGGCTGGTTGGCTGGATTCTTGGGTTGATGCTCTTGGTTACTGTTGGTTGTAATTTATCAAGCAGTTGTTTTTGAATACACAAGAAGAAGAAATTAGATATCCTGATAGTGAAGATCAAACTTGCCTCAAAAAAGCTGACTCTGTAATCAACAGGAAATAATCTAACAATATTTTTGACACTACCTGCCCCTTTCCCTTCTGTGCTTCTCTTTCTCCTACATAGTGTTATAGTGTTGAAAGGGAAAAAAGGAAAAGAGTGGAATAAAGAAAAGAAGAACCCACAAAGGAGTCAAAATACAAGCTACAAGATATCATGAAGTAAGTTGAATAATCATAAGCATTTCTACCCATGAAAAGCAATAAAACAAACAATGCATGTAAGTATGGGCATCTAATATGTATCAAGGCTATCTATCACAAATTGATGTCCATTTAACATAGAACTGATCAGCTCCTCAGAGGAGATTGCTTTCCTAAGTGTTGGGTTTTAAATTTTCAAATTTCTGCTGCTAATATTTTGTTGTAAGTGTGTGGGTTCTTACTAAATTCATTTACATTTTATGTGTGTTTATCATATATAAACATATGCACAATTATAAGTGAGAGGCTATATAAAGAAGACAAAGAAAGAGAGATGGAATGAGAGACAGAGAGGGAAGAAAAAGAGCTTGCTGTTAGAGCTTTAAAAAGCTACATACTTAAATTCTCAACAACCTAATAATAGGAGCTGAACAAGGATGACACCAGTGGACATGCCGTGGTAGCTGAGAAACAAACCAAGAGACCTCAACCATACGCAAAGAACCTTAGTGAACTAAGGAAATCTGGGGCTGGAAGAGGCAGTCTTCCCAGGGAAGAGAACATCAACTGGCTGTTCTGTGCCAAATGGTCAACCCCAGAAATACATATAAAAAAAATACTGTATGGGTCTTTGTGTTGTTTAGGTATTAGAGTAATTGTGGCTTCATAGAACAAATTGGGTAGAGTACCCTCTGCTTCTATTTTGTGGAATAGTTTGAGGAGTATTGGTATTAGGTCTTCTTTGAAGGTCTGATGGAACTCTGCATTATACCCATCTGGTCTTGGGCATCTTTTTGGTTGGGAGACTATTAATATCTGTTTCTATTTCTTTAGGGCATATAGGGCTGTTTAGATCATTTATCTGATCCTGATTTAACTTTAGTACCTGGTGTTTGTCTACAAAATTGTCTGTTTCATCCAGATTTTCCAGTTTTGTTGAGTATAGACTTTTATATTAGGATCTGAAGATTTTTTTGGATTTCCTCCATCTCTGTTGTTATGTCTCGCTTTTCATTTCTGATTTTGTGTCTGTCTCTGTGCCCTCTGGTTAGTCTGGCTAAAGTTTTATCTATCTTGTTGATTTTCTCAAAGAACCAGCTCCTGATTTGGTTGATTCTTTGTATAGTTCTTTTTGTTTCCATTTGGTTGATTTCAGCCCTGAGTTTGATAATTTCCTGTAGTCAACTCCTCTTGGGTGAATTTGCTTCTTTTTGTTCTAGAGCTCTCAGATGTTCTCTCAAGCCAAGAGTGTATGCTCTCTCCAGTTTCTTTTTGGAAGCACTCAGAGCTATGAGTTTTCCCCTTAGCACTCCTTTCATTGTGTCACATAAGTTTGGGTATGTTCTGGCTTCATTTTCATTAAACTCTAAAGTCTTTAGTTTCTTTCTTTATTTCTTCCTTGACCAAGTTATCATTGAGTAGAAGGTTGTTCAGCTTCCAGGTGTATGTAGGCTTTCCTTAGTCCATGGTGATCTGATAGGATGCATGGGATTATTTCAATCTTCTTGTATCTATTGAGGCCTGTTTTGTGAATGATTATATGGTCAATTTTGGAGAAGGTAGCCTGAGGTGCTGAAAAGAAGGTAGATTCTTTTGTTTTAGGGTGAAATGTTCTGTACATATCTGTTAAATCCATTTGTTTCATATGTTCTGCTAGTTTCACTGTGTCTATGTTTAGTTTCTGTTTCCATGATCTGTTCATTGCTGAGTACAGAGTGTTGAAGTCTCCCATTATTATTGTGTGAGGTGTGATGTGTACATTGAGTTTTATTAAAGAACTTCTTGGGGGATCACAATCCTTGACCTCAAGGTGTACTACAGAGCACTTGTGATAAAAACTGCATGTTATTAGTACAGTAACAGGCAGGTAGATTCATAGAATAGAATTGAAGACCCAAAAATAGATCCACACACATATGGTCACTTGATCTTTGACAAAGGAGCTAAAACCATCTAGTGGGAAAAAAGACAGCATTTTCAACAAATGGTGCTTGCTCAACTGGTGGTTAGCATGTAGAAGAATTCAAATCAATCCATTCTTATCTTGTACAAAGCTTAAGTCTAAGTGGATCAAGAACCTCCACATATTAGTTTCAGATACACTGAATCTAATAGAAAAGAAAGTGGGGAAGAGCCTAAAGCACATGGGCATAGCAGAAAATTACCTGAACAGAACACCAATAGCTTATGTTCTAACATCAAGAATTAACAAATGGGACCCCATAAAATTACAAAGCTTCTGTAAGGTAAAGGACACTGTCAATTGGACAAAATGGCAACCAATGGATTAGGAAAAGATCTTTACCAATTCTACATCCGATAGATGACTAATATCCAGTATATACAAAGAACCCAAGAAGTTAGACTCCAGAGAACCAAATAACTCTATTAAAAATGGGGTACAGAGCTAAACAAAGAATTCTCAACTGAGGAATACCAAATGGCTGAGGAGTACCTAAGGAAATGTTCAACATCCTTAGTCATCAGTGAAATGCAAATCAAAAAAATCTTGAGATTCCACCTTACACTAGTCAGTATGACTAAAATCAAAAACTCAGGTGACAGCAGATGCTGGCTAGGATGTGGAGAAAGAGGAACATTCCTACATTGCTGGTGGGATTGCAAGTTGGTATAACCACTCTTGAAATCAGTTTGGCCGTTCCTCAGAAAATTGGACATAGCACTACCAGAGGATCCAGCTATACCACTCCTGGGCATATACCCAGAAGATGCTCTAACATGTAATAAGGACACATGCTCCACTATATCCATAGCAGCCTTATTTATAATAGCCAGAACCTGGAAAGAACCCAGATGTCCCTCTTCAGAGGAATGGATACAGAAATTATTGTACATTTACACAATGGAGTACTACTCACCTATTAAAAGCAATGAATTCATGAAATTCTTAGGCAAATAGATGGAACTAGAAAATATCATCCTGAGTAAATAACCCAATCACAAAAGAACACTCATGGTATGCACTCACTGATAAGTGGATGTTAGCCCAGAAGCTTGGAATACCCATGATACAGTTCACGGACCACATGAAGCTCAAGAAGAACAAAGATGAAACTTTGTCATTTTTAGAAGGGAAAACAAAATATCCGTTGAAGTTGTTACAGAGACAAACTGTGGTGCAGAGACTGAAGGAAAGGCTGTTCAGAGCCTGCCCTACCTGGGGATACATCCCATATACAGTCACTAAACCCAGACACTATTTTGATTGCCAACAAATGCATGCTTGCAGGAGCCTCAAATAGCTTTCTCCTGAGAGGCTCTACCAGAGCCTGAAAAATACAGAGGTGGATGCTCTCAGCTAACCATTGGACTGAGCACAGGGTCCTCAATGAAGGAGCTAGAGAAAGGACCCAAAGAGCTGAAGGGCTTTGTAGCTCCATAGGACGAACAACAATATGAACCAACAAGTACTCCAAGAGCTCCCAGGGACTAAATCATCAACCAAAGAGTACACATGGAGGGACTCATGGTTCCAGCTGCATATGTAGCAGAGGATGGCCTTATAGGTCTCAATGGGAGGAGAGGCCCTAGGTGCTGTGCAGGCTCTATATCCCAGTGTAGGGGTAGGTCCAGGGCCAGGACGTTGGAGTGGGAAGGTTGATGAGCAGGGGGAGGAGGAAAGGGATGGGGGTGCTTAGAGGGGAAACCAGGAAAGGAGATAATATTTGAAATGTAAATAAAGAAAACATCTAATCAAAGAAGAAGAAGAAGAATGTGTGAACTTAACAGTCATGTTTAAGAATATATGTGTATGTATGCATAAAAGTATGCAATAACAATTATTTGAAAAAAAGAAGGCAAAAATTTGAAGGAGAGTGTATGGGAAGGTTGTAAGGAGAAAAAGGAAGGAAGAAATGTTGGAATTCCATGACAATCTCATAAATAAACAAAAAAGCAAACCACAGAGACATGTGTAGGTGGTTAAGGTAAGAAAGTTTTCCCGGGCAGTGGTGGCACATGCCTTTAATCTGAGCACTTGGGAGGCAGAGGCAGGCAAATTTCTGATTTTGAGGCTAGCCTGGTCTACAGAGTGAGTTCCAGGACAGCCAGGGCTACACAGAGAAACCCTGTCTTGGAAAAAATAAAAACAAACAAACGAACAAACAAAAAAGTTTGATTTAATAAAATGGTTATAATATAAACATTTTAAATTATTTATTAAATTGCTTTTATTTCTCAGTGTACATAGCATTCAGGAGTTAATTAATAAAATGATTAAATCTTGAAGATGGTTGAAAGGCTCTGCTTAGGAAACTGAAAAGGAAATTTTTTTTTTTGGGGGGGGGGTGGTTTGAGACAGGGTTTCTTTGTGTAGCCCTGGCTGTCCTGGTATTCACTCTGTAGACCAGGCTGGCCTCGAACTCAGAAATCTGCCTGCCTCTGCCTCCCAAGTGCTGGGACTAAAGGCATGTGCCACCACTGCCTGCCTGGCAAAAAGAAAGTTTTTAATTCATGAAAGTTTTAAGTTTGAAATAGGAAAAGTATTGTGGAAAGAGTTGGTTTGCATAAGAAAATGGATGGATTTTACACTGAACTGAATAGTTAAAAATGATTATGAAAGTAACATTTACATGATCTATATTTTTACTACAATAAAAATTTGAAAATAAAAAAATTTAAACCTTGAAAAACCCCAGAATTATTTCCATATGTCTGAAATAATATTTCCCTGAGCACAGAGAGCATTGAGTATTGTCACCTACTCATGCTGCTTGGGCTTCCTTCCTCCTGCTGCTGTGTGAGAATTAAATGACTGACAATTGTGTGCATACAACTTGGAGTTTAATTGTTTTCTCTTTTTAAAATTATCCTATTTCTAAAACTAACAGTTTGCATATACACAGCATGTTTTTATTTCATTGGGAGGACACACACACACACACACACACACACACACACACAGAGAGAGAGAGAGAGAGAGAGAGAGAGAGAGAGAGAGTTGGCCCCCAACTTACATCCTTAAGCAATACTTGTTAGAACTTCTTATCAACAGCGACTGCTTTTTTCTTAATTTTCACAGGATATACTCAGGAAATGCAAGGGTTCTTTCATTGAAGGAGGTAATGTGCTACTAAAAAGAAAAAAAAAGTGGACCTTCACGTAGGTGTGTGAAAAGAAAGCAGTAACATTTCCAAAATTATAGAAAACAGACAACCTGATCACACTCTGTAATGTTTTAATAGGATGGTTCATAGAACTGAAAATGCAGCCCCATGATCTCTACCCACTGTGGCTACAGTCTCTCTTGTCTACAGTATTCTCAAATGGTGTATTTCATTTCATACATCCTGTACACACGCGAAAGCCTTAATATTGCTAAGGGAGAAAGCTTAGCAAACTCAGTGTTTGTAAATGTCAACTAGCCAAAAGATATTAGGAAGCCTGTGAGAGCTCACCTTTCTAATATTTGCTTAAAGCCATCTGGAATTAATGTGTTCTTCCTTTTCCTCTCACCTCAGAATAGATCTGCACACAGAAGTTGACTCACAATCCATTCAGTTCTCTTACACTCAAGCAGGAATTATGCATGCACGTAAGGAGGGTGGGACAATCTCTCCAGTACCCAGCTTCCTCTTTGATAAACAGATTTTTCCTTGCCATAAACACATCATGCTTGCTTTGTGTTGGAGGAAGCCCACGCCTGCCCACTCGAGTCCACACGCCTGCTGAAACAATGTAAACAGTTGGCTTTGCAGACAGACTCAGTTTATTTCTCCTTTACTTCCTCAAATTGATCAAAAACTTGTGAAAATGTGTGATTAAAACATGTTTTTTTAATAAAAGAAGATTATTCTTCACAGTGTTATCCTGCCGATTTCCTCAGGATTAGTGACGTTTTCCCTTTGACCTCTCTGGACTGTGGGTTAATAAAATGGAGCTTCTGCGAACAAGCTGTCCACCTGCTGTATTAAGGAACCTCTGAGGGACCAGGGCTGGGAGACGGGCTGAGAATCATTGACAGAGTTCATTTATTCTTTTCCCTTTCCCCTGTCTTTTCAGATTTGACCTATCAGAATTGAGAGTATGGAGATCTGATTAAAGGATCAACTTCCCGAAATTCTTCACTGCACCTTCTCTCTTGCCATAATGCCTCACTCAGCCTCTTGGCCTTGATTTTAAGGTATTTCATGAATCCATTCTCTGTATGAATCATAGAATTGATAACATTATTTCCTAAAATCTGATCAACGACAGAATTTCACGCAGGAAGCTGCATCCCTTCAGTTTCAGGACCATTTTCAATCAAGGACTTGAGTACTGTCACTACAGAGATAGAACGATCAGAGTTTATCTAACAGTTTCACATAAGCATCTTTGCTTCCTTAGAATTCTACAAAAATTCTGAGAAAAAGAAAACTAACTTAAGATTATTTTTTACTTTGTTTTCTGGTAACTTCAATTTCCAAATCCTTGGCTCATAAGACAATCTTTCTCTTCTTAACACCTGTATGTTAACTTACTTTCTCTGTCAAGTGATCATAGAGTTAAATACTTCATGTTATTTACATTGTGATGACAAATTAAATATCCAAGATGTCAAAGAATGTAATATTCACCTAAGCTATCTCATTGCCTCAAAAACAATTGATGGAATTTGTGGTGTTAACAAATATTTTTGACTATCCAGATAATACTTAGCCACATTACTCAAACATAGAACATACAAGATAAAGTCAGTTGATTCAAAATAATATTGAAAATGTACATTTTTTTTCTAATAATGATCTCTGAAAACTGTAAACTAGACATGAAGCAAAATTTGTTTTGAGTTTTCAGGGCAAAACCATCTGTCTGAAGTAAAACTAGGGGATACAGACTGACCCGGGAGAAAGACGACATTTTAGCTAAGACTCTGGAATACTAAGATTATTCTCTGTTGGTTTGGAGTTCTCATTTACACACTGATAGTAAGCTTGAGGACCTTAAGGACTCTCATTAACTTTGCTAAATACGAAGTTTAGTTCTTCTTTTTAAACTAATTATTTCTTTACTATTTTTATATCCACCCCCAGTCTTTTTATAACTCACAAAAGACAAATCCCCAGACCCCAACTCTGGAGTTAAGGAAACATTTCCATTTAACTAGTCCAAAAATACCAAACTGATCTCCATAAAATCTTGGGTGGTCATTTTTTCCTACCATTTATATTTGTGAAATTTACATACTATGTGTAAAATAATGTGGACACTGATTGTCATCATTATTGGAATAATTTTATTTTTCCAAAAATAGCAAAACTAAAATAATAATATCAAGTACATATCAAAAATAATTTGGTCTAATTTAGTTGAGTATCTGGGTCCCTCCTAATATTATTTTCTCTCTGAAAAGCACTACTTTGAGGAACTTTTTGTATTATCATAGTTTCATGAACAAATTCATCATTGACACAATCAATTTGTTGAGGACTATTCTTATTAAGTATATTATTTTCATTTAAATAAATTAGGTTATTGTTTTCATGCATTCTCAATTTAAAAAAATTGTCTTAAGTCCATGGCAAATCCTTTCTTATATTAAGAGGAATGATTCCTAGCTGTCTTTCCATCTGATGTAACATTCGTTAATGACCTTGCAATCACTTGTGTCTAAGGTCTCCTTTAAAATTCATATCTCAAGTGTCTCTGAAGCATTCTCTGGGGAAGTGATACCCTACCTAGCTACAGGGTCCTCATGTCCAGCCTGGACCTCAGATCAATTAAAGAAGTACTCTGAGGGTAGAAGCCAGACACACGGAATTTCTAAAACTCCCAGGCAGTTCCAAGGTTCACTCATGGTTGAAAAGCATTCAGAGTGAGAAATGACCTCACACTGTTTTACAACTTTCCTATTAATAGCCTAACAAATGACAAATGAAACAATGACATCCCTATAGGTATAAAATAGAGATTTTTTTTACTTTGTATAAAACCACTATTTCTCTCTCCTGGTAACTGAAATTTGAACCATCAACCTGTGATAAAGCATTTTTAATATATCCATTTCAACACCAGTAAGTACTTTTCAGTCATTTTTTTTTTGTTTGCTTGTTTGTTTGTTTTTTTTGAGACAGGGTTTCTCTGTATAGTCCTGGCTGTCCTGGAACTCATTCTGTAGACAAGGCTGGCCTTGAACTCAGAAATCCACCTGCCTCTGCCTCCCAAGGGCTGGGATTAAAGGTATGTGCCACCACTGCCTGGCTGCTTTTCAGTGATTTAAATATGGCAGTTCTCAGTGAAATTCGCAGCTAAACATGAAACACTGAACAAAACAATCATGTTACAAAGGGAAAAAAAGAGTAACCTTTGGGTAAATAGTAATTTATTTAGGGCAACTTGTTAACAGAGTTTCATTTCACTAAGAATTTACTTTCATAAATTTGAGTATTACATTTCGTTTTTGCTCCCTCTGTTTTACCTGAAAGGCCTTCATACCATAGTGTCAAGAGATTGGATTATTAGCTGAGGGGAAATTCTTGTGACAAGACATTATTTATGTCACAGAGAATCATTAGTTTGATTTTGATTTTCTCTTTAATTCTACCTCGACTTTATCAATTCATTTAAACTTGGCTGCAGAGTAAACTTGCCAAGTCTCTAAGAAAATTTTCTAATAATCTGTTTTTTTCTTTTTCTCTTTTCTTTTTAGTTATTGTTCTGTCACACAACACATCCCTACTGCAGCCTCTCACCCTTCCTCCTTCCACTGCCTAGCTCCCCGCTCCTCCCCTCTTCCCCAAATCCACTCCTCTGTTTTCCTTCAGATAAGAGAATGACTCTTAGTGATAGAACTCCACCATGACATAAGAAGATTGCAGTAAGACTAGGCACACGCAGATCAAAGCTGGACCAGGCCCAAAGCAGAAGCAAAGAAAATGTATTTGTTTTTTACAAACCGTACACAACATGCTCAAGATGAGACTATTTTTACCTTATCTTTCTAGACTCTATTAAGGACACAGTCCCATAAAGGTGTGATGATTAACTTTCAAGTCTTAATTTCAAGAACTGATTCAATTCCTATAAAGTGAGAATAAGATTACTTTGCATTATACTTTGAATTACTTTCCTATCATTGCATGAGATGGTTGTATATATAAATGGGGCTTATGCATTCCTTATGTGTTCTACAAATAAAGGTGTCTGAAATAAATTCTATAACGCAATTTCTGGTTTTGTTGTAAACCACATACTAGTTAATAGCTTAGCACACCTGATTTGACTTGACATTTTCAAAATTGATTTATTGCACTCCCTGAAAAAAAAAAAAAAAAAACGATTAGCTCTAATCTTGCAAATGCAATGGACTCCTCTTGCCCTGATCATTATTGCAAAGCCTATAAGTGTGTTATGTCTTCTCCCAGTTTATATAATTGTGATTTATCATCTCCTTTCTTGAGAAGTCATATTCCCAAAGTAAAAAAAAGGTTCTGTCATTTTCTGTTAACTACACTTTTGCACATTACCTGAATAGAAACCCTAATACAAGGATAGACCTAGTCAAGCATTCTAACTCAGAATACTGGGTAGAAATAAATGCATCTGTTATGATTTTTAGATAGTATGTCTGAGAATTTTAAATATAATTAATCCAGATACTGTGGCAGGCCTCCAGTGACTGAGAATGTCTGTAAAGAATGACGGGACATGACAGACATCCTGAAGCTTTAAGAACATGATGACATGATGAACAAACAATTAAGAAGAGGTCGTTATTACATACAATGTTCTAAGAGAATATTAATGGGTGTCTTTAATAGTGTCCATTCATAAAATGCAATCCATCTTTGAATACAGAGTCTGCAGTCTAGCTGGCACTCTGGTCATCTGCACTTTAGATTTGCAGTCAGCGTGCAATGACTACCGAGTGACAGTGAAACTGCTCAGCCCTACAGTCCTATCACACTGCTCTAACCATAGGAGACTTGTGGTTCGCTACACCTGCTTTCTAGTCACTGCTATTGCCAGTGAAAGAGAAGTCTGATCATTATTTGTTGTTCTATTATTCACGATCATTTGAATTGCATCAATTAAGGAACTTTTAAAATATCACTAAAATGGTATGTTCCTTGATATTAGAAAATCACAATAGTAAAGTAATTGGTAATTGTGTTAGAAGCACCATTTTTAGATTGTCTATAAAGACAGAGAAATGAAATAATTTCAGAAAAATAAAATCTGAGGGTTAATTTCAAGTTTTACCAGGCATCTAATAACACTCGAATAGTTATACTTCAAATATTAATTATATTGATGATTAGATTCATACATACTAAGACAGTCGGGGACCACTGAGGTGTAGATCAACCTCAACCTGCACTTAAATTTACATAAATTATAACATAGTATATATTATTGCAAATGTTTTTGTATGGAATTTTGCTCAATCTAGAAACAATAAACTAAATTAAGGAATCTAGATTTTTATGGCAAAAAGTCAGGATAATTTTGTTTATGTATATTAAATGTATTTATAGTATCAGTAAATTGATAGAATGTTATATAAATAGGAAAACCCATTTCTGTGACATGAATCATTCATATGAACTATAAATGTCTCTGTGGCTGTATGCATAACAGTCTCATGGTTAAAGAACCATATCTTATACAGAGCTATGTCAGTAGTAGAGAAAGCCAGAGTTAGAAGACGATCATGTAAATATTAGTTACAATAATAAAAAATAGAAACATTTTAACAGCCAACCCTTTTCCAAAAATGGAAATACCTTTATTGCAATAAAAATTAAATTTTTATTAGAAACTTGATTTTAAAGTACAAATCTATGTGATAAGAATGGAAAAGTTTACATTATGTGTTTTTAAGTCCAGTGTTGCTAGGCATGGGAAGGTACACCACTGCAAAGGAGAACTGAACTGTCGGTTACATATGACAGCTGCTAACCAATTATCCCACTCAGGTCCTTAATGACTCAGACAAACAGGAGGAGCTTTTGTGTCCCTGAAAGCAGCTTTCCTGTACCTCCGTGGTTAGCAGAGGTGAGCGGCGACCTCTGATGGGTGAGGCCTGCCGCAGCTTGCAGCCTTATAGCCTTTGCAGTGACAGTCTGCTGCAGGCCTCACTTCTCAGACCTCTTAGCTCTCAGAGTGTTAGAGCTCCTACATTGCCCCAGGGACTTGGGGTCTCCTTGGACCTTAGTACCATAAAAGAAATCTGCATGTAACCAGGGCATGCACCAGGGCATGCACGTTCTGTTTTTGCCATGTTCATCTGGTGAACTGCTTCACTGTCCTACCCCTGCCAGACTGGACTCTCCCCATAGCCATGACCCTGCTGTCTCTGGGTCTTCCTTCTTCCTATTAACTATCTCCACACATGCTACAAAGCATGCTCAAGTAAAGATGACATGAAAAAGGTTGATTTGGCTTAATGATATGATGTCAGTGAGAGCAGAGCTGGAGTGCCCTCTGGCCACTTTCCTAATCGAGCCTGAGCAGATGACTAACACAGCTAGCGAGAGTCTGAGTTCACAATCTGAGCATGTCTGACATAAATGTTTGTGTTCACAGCAACCCAAACTTGAGTCTCTGGCAAGTATTGGGCAGGACCCCCACTAGCTCTTTAGTGTGAGCATAGCATTGTGAACCGAGCCTCTTTCTCAGGCCTCCGTCACACACTGGCAGCAATTCCCCCTGGACACTTTGAGAACCTAGCCACCAGCCTTGCTAGTATGAGGGTGTCTCTTTAAGAAGCCCCACAGCCTGTTGCCCAACCCCTTCCCTGCCTCCTGCTTGAGAACCAGAGAGCCTCACTGTCATTGTTGATAAGACTACCCCTCCATTCTCAAAGCCTATCAAATTGAGTCCCCTCCATTTCTACCTATGCTGTGATTCTCTTCTTCCCCTTACTGTTTCTCTCTGGTACTCAGACCTACACTGGCCTCTGACTCTGTCATCTGTCACTCCTCTGCTCATATGCACACATCATGAATATCTCTTCTAAGAAACACTTCGGTGCCCAGCAACCACATCGCAGAGTTCTCCAGAACCACCTACTCTATTTAAACCAAATGATAGAGTCTTTCCTGTACACAAGCATTCCTAGAAAGATGCCCTGTCTACAATGGCTGATTGGTTAAAACTTCAGAATGTGGAGCAATTGGAATATTGCAGTTCCAGAGTCTACTTACAATTTCTCCTGGGCAATTTTTAGCCTGCTACATAGGCATTCCTTGCCTAACACTTTATCAGAAGTAACATCCTGCCACCAGTCAGATGTAAGACTCCGAAGGCCTGGTACAACCTTTTGAGAGGTGCTTACTAACTTAATGGAACACTAATTTCCTATCTGTCAAAGGACTAAGAGTGTCAAGTAGCATCCGAGGCCTACAGCAGAGTTCTTCCCACCTTGTTGCTGTAATTACAATCTATTTAAAAGTTATCTTGATTCATTGATCTATGTTCAGTTACTATAAAGGCTTCAAGATTGGTATGTGACATCTGAGCAGAACTTAATGTATGATTCCAGGCCACTATGAATCATATTTTGTTCCAGAATATAGCATGTCTTTTATTTATTTTTTTTTTGTAAGACTGGTTTTCTTCTTTGCCATCTACTATTCATTGAGATATCTTAATTAAAAAAAAAAACTCTTCAACTAAGATTTTGAGTCGACTTCACTGAGTCTGTATCAACAGGAGCTGCTGCTGTCCTTACACACTTATTGCAAAGCTGACACTTAGCCTGGTAGTCACTCTGCTTGAGGTAGCTGGGGCAGCAACAGGATTGAATTAAGGAGTTGGATTGTTCCCCCACCAGTTTTGCTTATTTTCAGTAAAATAGATTTAAGAAGAAATGATTTTAATATCAACTTAAAGAACTTCTTATTACCTCCAATTCATATAGAGTTTAACAGTGCTTGCCGCCAGTACAGCTTAGTACATAGGCAGAAAAAAGTCTCAGTTAAAAAAAAGAAGTCTCAGTATTCATTATAATCAATAAAGAAAATTTCATGCAAAAATCGCATTGTATATTCCCTTTATATAACATCTCATTATAGCATTTAGATGGAAATGTGTGTGTGTTTGTGTATGTGTGTGGGTGCATGTGTGTGTGTGTGCACATGCACACATGTGTGTAGTACCTGTGATGGGTAGTTTTATGTTAACTTGACACAAACTAGGTTGCCTGAGAAGAAGGAATCTGAATAAATGACTTCATGAGATTGACCCATAGGAAAGTCCATAGGCCGTTTTCTTAATTGATGATTGATGTGCAAGGACCCATCTCACTGTGGGCAGTGCCACTCCTGAGCTGGTGGCACAAAATGCTGTAAGAAAGCACAACAGGCAAGCCATGGAGAGCAGTCCTGTGAGCAGTCCTCCTGGCCTCTCCGTCGGTTTCTGCTTCCAGGTTCCAGCCTTGAGTTTCTGCTCTGACTTCCTTGAGGATGGACTAAGAAATTTAAGATAAAATAAACCTTTTCTTCCACGTGTTTCTTTTTAATCTTAGCAATGGAAAGTTAACAAAGATGTTAGTTAAATTATTAATAACACTAATGGTCTTTCTGCAATAAGCAGGCTTAACCTTTGGGTATTCTTTTATTGTAGAACTCTCTGTGCCCACCCACACTGAATCATTTTAATAGAACAAATAAAAACATAGCTAGGAAGTTATATCTGCAGAATAAGTGAAACTCTTGTAAGTTTTCCTTAAAGCCGCATTAAGGAAGCAATAGAATGGAATTCGATAGTAAACATATTTTAAAGGTCAAGCATTCTTACCTAAAATGATTCAAACCAGATCATTTTAGGCAAAATAAAAGAGGCAAATTTTCTAAAGAAACACAAGGAGGGTTGAAACAAGTTTTAAAAATACATGGTAATATACAAAACTATTACAGAATCTCTGAATTTGTAATGTGCAGAGACCTGGATATTGGTCTCTATTGGGTGATGATGATTTGTCAATATGGGTTCACCTAGGTTTACAGATGCACCCCTCTTGAGTCAGTTGTTTATAGAGGGAGAAGCCTGGGGGGTGTGTAGAGGAGATACTCTTTGTTCCTGTGACTGAATTTCTGAATATAAAATCCCTTTAAATAATAAAGTTCCTTAAATTAAAATAGACAAATACTTTCATAAAAGTTGATGGAATCACAGAAGGGGAAGTCTTTGCATATCAGAAAAATAACCAACTGGGAATGGGATCTCCCTTCGTGCCTGTTTACAATTTACTGTCAGCAAAAATCCCCTGTGATTGAATTGCCATGTTTCTTATCTATAGACGATGGTAGAGCTATGGACAGTGTTCATATTCCTATGTGTTTATATACACACACACACACATATATATACACACACACACAGAACCTTTGTGCCACTGGGAGATGCGAATATGAACAATTAAAAACAGCTATGAATAAAATCTGCCATCTATTTCTTAATGAATTAACAGGTCATTAAAATTTATTAAACATAACTAATGTTTACTTACTTGCTACTGAATAACCAACAACCCAACTTTATGACTTTAGCAACACTTTTTAACTTGCATATGATGCTGCATGTTAAAAATGTGGAGCAGACTCAGACAGTTTGCCGTCCTGGTTCCGTTAGCATCGGGTGGGGTCACCAGTCGGCTGCCAGGCAGGCTAGTGCTTACAATAGCTATGGGTTTTGCAAAGTCTCTTGCTACCATTCTTTTACTTCACATCATTTCTCTTGATTTGGCCACGCTGCTCTTCCTTTACGTGGAGCTCTCAAGAAACTTGGACTTTTACATGGTGGACAGTCTCCAAGACAGACTGATCCAAGAAGGGAAAAGAAGGCAGTCACAAATTTTTTGACATTCAGACTCCAGGACTTTAGATCATTTGGAATCACTTATGTCTAGAGCACTTTAAAATGTCCTTTGCTAAGTCAAACCAAATTCAGGAGGAACGATGTGAGCTACAGTCCTCTGGTCACAAGTAAAAGAAAGCAGGAGGGCCAACAGCAGCTGGAGAAGAGTCTCTCCTGGAACCTCCAGCAGATGTGCTGTCTGACCGTAGCCCCCACATACCCACTGTAGGGAGCCGGCATTCGCCATGGCAAGATGGTGCCTACTTCCGCTGTAGAGTAAACAACTGTTTGTGCATGTGCGTGGAGAACTGTTTGCGCATGTGCATAGAGTGAAAAGGACGCCATGTCACGGCCCATCCCGGGGCGTTACATAGGGTAATGAGCGGACAGCCAATCATGGGCAGACACGCCACGCTGTGGGCAGACACGATGCACTGTGGTGTATATAAGCAGTGCAGATTTTGGGCTCGATCTCTTTTTCCCTTTGGGAGAGGGCAGTAAACGTCGCTGCAGAAGGATCCTAGTGTCCACGTGTCTTCTTCCCGGCAAGACGACCTCGCGGGCTACAACCCACCTCAATACCCACCTCAGACTTCTGACCTGCAGCTCTGTATAATATACTACAAGGCTAAATCTGTAGAAAATTTCTACAGGAGCCAAGTAAAAACAAAATCTCTCAAACATTTTGAAAATGAATGTGCAATTATTTACATTTAATGGCAGCTAATATGAAATCAGTAAATCACTTAGGAAAATTAAACACAACAGTGTAACAAGAGACAAGACTGTTAGTATTTACATTAGGGGTTTACAACCTCATAGGAAGAACCACAATATCAACCAACCAAACCTCCCAGAGCTCCCAGGGACTCAACCACCAACCAAAGATCAACCCTTTGCGCAACCCATGCCTCCAGTTGCATAAGTAGCAGAGGGTGGCTTTGTCAGACATCAGTGGAAGGATAGGCCTCTGATCCTGTGAAGTGGAATGACAGGACAGGGATCAAATGGGTGGAGAAACACCCTCGTAGAAGCAGGGGGAGGGAGAGGGGATAGGGGGTTTGTAGAGAAGAAACCAGGAAAGGGGATAACATTTGAAATAGAAATAAATTATCCAACAAAAAATTTTTCAAAAAACAATTAACACTGATTTTTTAAGTAATAAGTTTGTTTGAAGGCATGTAGAATAATCTTGATAAAATGTAATACCATATATATGTATATATACATATATACACATGGATACGTGTGTGGGTGTGTGTGTGTGTTTGAGGGGGGTTGTGAATGTGTATTCTCTGTTCTAAATAAATTTAACTAAAGTACCTGAGGGAGGAAGAAAGTAAAGCAGGCATTTATTTCACACTTTGTCAAATGTAGTAAGAAAGTAAGCAGTAAGTTTTGTTAGTTTACCCTGCACAGAACTTACAATATGTGAATCTTTGACATCTCAAGGACTTTTCTCAGGCCTCATAGAAAATTTATCAGTCCAAAGTATTTTCTTATGTAAAAAGGAAAAATGTGTTTTATGTAGACCAATCTACTTGCAACATTCAAGAAGTGGAGTTCATACCTTGAATTTTATTGGCAATGTTTAAATGTTAATTTAAGAATTTTAAAACTTTAAACATACAAGTCCTTTAATAATCAATTACCACATCCAATTAGACCATAATCTCTGAAAATATACAACTGGGACTAGGTCTCATTTCAAATCTCAGAATACACCATCACTTAATTCAGAGCTCCATCTGCCCCTCTGTCTCTAGAGTCCCGAGAGCTGCCTTCCATTTGTCTTCTGAGCTTTCATCAAAACAAGGCCCCAGTTTGGAAGCTGTCGTAGTGTTTCTTGCACTATATCAGGCCTCACGGTGTGCCTGGCTTGGCTTTTTTTGTATTGAAATTTGCTAGCTGTTCTGTGTCGGAAAGGATGAAAGTGTTCCCTGGAAACCATGCTGTTATTTAGAACACAGCAATAGAGAAATCGAAACCCCAGATCTTATATTTCCTATTCATAAAATTGTAATTGGCCTTTTTATGTCTGTGTTACTCTTGGGACAGAGAATTAACTTTATGTACATATATGGGAGACCCATAAAACTCAAGGTAGTTCAAATTCTCATTCCCCAAAAAAGAATTAGAAATAAAATCATAGCATATTTTCTTTTAATCTTGTGGAGTCTGTATAGTTTAATGATACCTCTCGAGATATTAAATTTCATTTATTGTAAATAACTGGCAAAAGATAAAAATAATAGTATAATCTTTGTAATAGCATTGTAAATAGAGAAAAACCATCACAAAATTTATATTTCACTGTGGGACACAGTGGGCTCCATGCACATATGAAAAGTTTATATTCTACTTTGTCATGTGTCTGAATGTGCAGGGTTGGTAATGAAGTTTGCTGGGTCAGAGTCTGTTTGCCCTTCACTATGGATGAGCTGGCCTCTGTCATGGACTCACTGACATCCTGAGGACTAAATTTTACATATATGAATAACAATTAAAAATACAAGCTTTTATATATGCCTAGAATATCCCAAGAATTGCTGATTCACAATACAGTCCCAGTGATTGGCAATATCTCAAGCAATCAGACAAAATGGACATTATTTCATTTCATGAACAGCGACAGTGATGGCGTCAGGAATAGTTGTGCATTATCACTAAATAAACAGGATGTGATGCTAGAAGAGGCAACGGGGGGTCTTCAGTCCCCCTTAGTCACTCTTCCTCACTCTTCCTCAGTGTGCTTAATAAACAGGGTTTAATTAGCACTTAATGAAGAAGCACATATGTGCAAATCAGCCGCAAACCACGCGGTTGCTACTGTGCTGCCGCCGCTCTCCTTAAGTTATCCCAGATGACCAGCAGTTCCATAGAGCATGAAGAATTAGGACTGCACACATCACTGATATATTCTTCTATATATTGTGTTTTGTATGTCGTTTCACGTATGTGGAATTTTTCTTACAAATCACGTTTCTGACATGTGATTTAATATCTCAAAAGGAAAGGAAGAATAGTTAATAATGATAACAATAATAAAACACAAAATTTAAAAAGAAAAAAACGAAAAAAAATGTGGACAGGAGTGAATTTTCTGCTTAGACACCTTTCCTTCGGAAAAATGAATAAATTAAGTTTAGAAACAGAGCCCTTCTAACACTCGCCGAGCCTCTCTGATGGACATGATCATTTGTGTTGACTATACTGTGCCTGTTAGAAGTAAGAACCTGAGGCTGACTGCAGAGAGAAGTGACTGCAGACATCAGCAGGGGAGAATGAATCTGTGCTTATCCTCTGTGAAGACCAATGCTGTCAATGCTGTGTCCACAGTCACTGGCTTAAGCAGGACGCAGCAGGCTTCTTCCAGCATTCTGACTGGACTCTGACAGGATTACGGGGTTTTGTCTGTACTTAGAATAGAGAGAACCCTATAATTATTACAGTGGCAGGTTAAAATTTGAATAAAGATTTTTAGTTAGACGGAGAAACTAGTGATTCAGCTCAAGGTTGAAACGACGAAACATGATGTACTGAATAAACGTGATTTCCCGTTCTCTAAACGCCTAATTCAAAAGAATATGGCTGGGGGTAGGCTGATATCTGGACCTTGGCAGACTCCAAAAGCATCCTACAGGTGCTTCTCCTCTGCTTACCTGTCGGCTCACCTGAGGCAGCTCGGTGCTAGCCTCTGACTTTCCCTCAAGAGCCATTGTCTACAACGCTTACCCTACGGCCGAGGCCTTTCGTCTTGTGATTAGAACACTCCTAACAGACTTGAACCAAACCTAGGAGGTTTGACTTTTTCTCCGTGGATTCCATGATGATTAAAGGGACATATGTACCACGAACACCAACAGATGCTGGAAGCATGGGACATTTTAACAGGTAGTCGTTTAGATGTAACTTCCAGTATGGGTCCCACCTATTTTCATTTTTCTTTAAGATTCCCAAAAGTGAATATGGTATTGAGCCCTGGTGCGCTCTGACCTCATGTAATTCAATTCAAAATTAATTATTTCTGCTTTGGACCCAGGCAGTGAGCTTGAGGCTAGGCAGACATTTCCCTGTTTCTTCCTCTAAAAAATAAAAAATAAAAATAAAACCTGCAGAGTAATACTCTCTCCCAAGGGCCCCCCTCTGTCATCTCATTCCACATCTGACCAGTTCTCATCGATCTACCTTACATAGGAGTTTGGACTTGTGGAACATCTCTTGTAGTTAATGACTTCGTTAATTGTAAATGAGAAGGAATTTTTCCTTCATCTTAACTTGCATTTTATAATTCCGATGTCTTTGAGGCTGCCAGAGAAGGACTCCGCGGTAACGATTTGTTTCAGTTCATCAACCTAGGCAGCTAAAGTTGCTGATGCAGAAGGATTCAAGCCTCCACTTGAATACCTTCTGATATGCTGCAGAGTTCTAGAGTTGAAGCTCCTGAAGCTCCTGCTGTGGGTCCCAGCATCCCTGCTGTGGGTTCCAGTCCAGCATTTTGGGCATCGCCAGAAACCCAGGGCACAGAGAATGAATTAGCTTGTGTTTCAATAACTTTCCTGGGAGCATAAAATGATACTGATGGTGGAGGAACACTGCAAATGGGCTATAGAATAATTACAACCTTAAAGTCATTTCCTAAAGCATGCTCTTTATGAAATATATACCAACAAAATTATATTGCATGATAAATAGATTTCATAACCCAATGAATTTTATAAAAGGGTGAGTCATGCCAACTTCCTTCCTTAGGATTACTGAGTCCAACTAAATATTGTTATACTCCAAGACAATTAAAAAGCCTATTCAACAGTTCTCCAAGCTCTTGGACCTTGAAGCTGTGTTTTCTTTGGGCAATATACTTACGGCTCTTGGAAACTAGGGATAATAAAGAGCAGATTGAAAAACACTGCCTAAACCTTTGGAGAGATGATTAATTCCTAATTCAGCAACTTTTCTTGAAACATCAGAGGAAAACACATTTGAGGTTTGAAGTTGTATGCTGGAAGAATATTTGTATGAAGTGAATGTGAATCTCTTGGTACTAAGGTGAGAAAAGGCGGGGAGGGGCAATGCTTGCACATTCTCTCCCACTTCTGCCTCATGCACCTCATCCAGGCTCTGGGGAGAAGCTGTGAAGATTCAGTAGAAACCCAGCATCCCTTGCCATGCTCAGACTCGGTGTCCCCTTTTGTTCTTTATAAAGAAGTGTCACCCTTACCTCTCCCTATGGTATACTACCTCACTAAAAACACTCTGTTAGAACTAGCCTCAGAAAACAGGTGGGTAAAAGTGGAGTACTGCAGGGCAGGCCAGTTCTTGTTACTGTTTTTAAATCGAAAGTATTCTTCAAATAATTCATTTAAGAAAAAAATTGGATATTTTATTTATTTACATTTCAACTGTTATTCCCCTTTCCTGGTTTAAATAAAATACCCAATAAAAATTAAATAAGTAAAATAAACATGAATTTCACCTGAAAGAACATATCATACTGATTTCATTCATACAACCAATAATCATTTGCTATTTGTGGTTAATATATATGAAGCAAAGGAAGTTATAAAATTGTGTACACTACATTTTCAATATACTTTTATGTTGAAAGTTTATATACACTGCAATTTATGTAAAATGCTATTCTCTTTGTGCCAAATAAAATCCAGAAGTATAAACTCAAGATAATTGACTATATGTGGCTGTCCCTTTTGGCATATTGTGTGTAATAATCATCTCAGCCATCTTGGATGACACTCTGGCAGGCCTTTGCCAGAGATGGATGAAGAAATCACAGGGGCTGAGAATAAGAACAGTTCAGGTCTCTCTCACAGTTCCTTCCATGCTCACATCTTCACCAGGTGCTCTGTGTGCCCATAGGTCTTGTTACTTAAATACCTTTGATATTTCTGCAGCGTGAGAAGATATCTACCCTCAGAGGCTTCTGTTGCAGCTTTTCTCTTGTCTAATCCCCAGAGAAGCATCACTGAGCATCATCACAAACGATTCTCCACGGGAACAACTAAGCAGGGTAGGGGGCTTAGCGGTGCTTGCACGCTGTGGAAAGGGGTTCGCCAGTGTGTGCACGCTTGCCCTTCTTGTTTCCCCTGTGCCTTTTTATTTGGAGCTCAGAGTCTTGGGCAATGCCTGTTTTACTCTCCTTCTACTCCTCTTTATTACAGAAGATTCATCCAGTGCATTCGCATTCTGTTTTCAAAGTTAAAGGATTTAAAAAGCTAAAAATATTTGATGTCAAGTAAGGAAATGATAATATCGTCCTATGAATAAAATATGAATAATTTGGTTAGAAATTTTGTGTACGTTCTGTCTAAAATATTGGACAACGGGATCATAAAATTATGTCAAAATTGTAATGAACTACTTGATATCATATAGAAAAATACAATAAGCAGCATTTAAACATGTTTATTTATCTGCTTATGGAACTTGTGAAACGTGGAATTAATGTCTTAAAAATTCACCTTTCCACTCGGCCATTCTCCTGTATAGGAGGTAGCCATGGCACCCAGCCAGAATGGCATGATCCTGAAGCCCCACTTCCACAAGGATTGGCAGCAGCGAGTGCACACTTGGTTCAAACAGCCGGCATGCAAGATCCACAGACACAAGGCCCGGCAGGCGAAAGCACGCAGTATTGCCCCATCGTCCCGCATCCGGTCCCATCAGGCCCATCATGAGGTGCCCTACAGTTAGATACCACACCGAGGTCCAGGCTGGCAGGGGCTTCAGCCTGGAGAAACTCAGAGTGGCTGGTATCCACAAGAAAATGGCTCTCACCATCGGCATCTCTCTGGACCCAAGGAAACAAATTCACTGAATCACTGCAGGCCAACGTGCAGCGCCTAAAGGAGTACTGCTCCAAGCTCATACTGTTCCCCAGGAAGCCTTCTGCTCCAAAGAAGGGAGACAGTTCTGCTGAAGAACTTAAATTGGTCACCCAGCTGACAGGACCTGTGATGCCCATCCGGAATGTGTTCAAAAAGGAGAAGGCCAGAGTTATCACAGGGGGAGAGAACTTCAAGGCCTTTAACCAGTCTCCGCATGGCCCGTGCCAATGCCCGACTCTTTTGCATCCGAGCAAAACAGGCCAAGGAAGCTGCAGAGCAAGACGTTGAAAAGAAAAAGTAATGCGTGTTTAGAGAGCTGCAACAAATTTTCCATAAAGAAAAAAAAATTCAACATAGTAGAGGTCATAATATAATATTGTAAGTGTGGAAAAGTCATCACATCAGGCAGAAATTCTTCCAACTTAAGACTGCAGCAGCAACCCATTGTCCATCTGTGGGGATGCTCCTCCAACATGTTTTGTCTTAATTCTTCTCAAGCATTTGCTAGGATTTAGCAAAATGGGCTCATCCTCATGTGCCCCTCCCTTATCCCAGGTGAAGTTCCCAGGAGCCTTATCCTGTGCACACAACCAAAGCTGCCTGACTTCATGAGTCAAACAACCATGGCGTGTCCAGGAGAAGATTTTGTGCTTACATTCCCCTATCCTCCGGCCCTTACATTCACTCTGCTGCCTTTTTCATGATGTCCTCTGGACGTAGAAGGAAGTGATGTAATTGTCCCAATTAGGAGTGAGCATGCTACCATTAGTTAAATCTGACACTTGATCAGCTATGCTTTTCTACATTACTTGCCAGAATTATTATTTTAAAGAAAAATCCATAAACATGTACCATATTTGATGTAAAAATGAAACAACTATAAAATACCAGTCATAGATAGTAGGCTAAATTATATTATATGTGCACATACTGAATTGCTTGTCTGTGATCTCATACTAATTAACATAGTCCATGCCCCTATATTTTATTCATATTCAGTTTCTAGCTAAGAACCACATATTAGACTCATCGCCAACTTTATTTCAAATACGGTCTCAGGATTCTTTGTAATGAGTCATCTCATTTCTCCTAAAAAATGTGTCTAGGATGGATTGGTACACTTGTAAGCCTGGGGTTCCATTCTTCTTGCCAATGGTTTATTCTATGGTCATATCGCTTGATATCCTTGGGTGTTGTTATTGGTGGTGGTGTTGGTGATGATGATGTTGTTGATGTTATTTTGTATCTTTTGAACTCTTAAGCTAATACAGAGTAATAAACTTGAGTTGTCTTGTAGAATATATTATTTATACTGTAATAGATATCCATGAGAAGCTTATGTATTTTAATGCTTTATAACAATGATCATTGACTAAAATTTCTTTAGAATATAAACAAATATGGGTTAGAGTTTTAAAATATAATTATATCCAAATGGTACTGATAAAAGCCACCTAAGGCTTTTGTTGATTTCTTGGCTTTATGAAGGTAAAAAGGAAGATAAGAAGGAGGAAGTGAAGGAAGAGGAGGGAATAGATAGGGAGGAGGATTGTTATTACATGTACCACAATTTATAAAATGGAAGGGCTCTATAGATAACGGGAGCCATCAGAGAGAACAGAACCATAGTTCTGGGTCCCACAGTGTGTGAAGAATGTTGACAGGGATTGGAGAACAGTGGGGAAATGAAGTGCACCTTTTTCCTGTTTGCTTTGGGCACTGGTGCACTGGCATTGGTCTGTTTCTTATGTATAGAGCCATGCCTGAATTCATACCTGAATTACTTAGTTAAATAATGTATTCTATTTCTACAAAAGAGGTAATGATCAGAGATCATCTAATTTGTTTGTAATTTCATAGCTAGCTCATATCAAAAGAGAGTCCCTAAATGGCAAAAAAGGAAAATGTAGAAGAAACTAGAATCCCCAACTGGAAAAAGAAAAGTTAAGAGAAATTATTACAATAACAGCACTGTGTTTTCTTATTTGAAAACTGAATACCATTTACACTTGGAAGTTAGATAAGATAAATTGTATGAAAACATTTAACTCATTGCATTCAACATAGAAAAACAGATCTACACTGCTTTTGCATATTAATCAGTTTTATAAAAGTGAATTAAAAATAATAAATATGATTTAAAATAAAAATGGCATATGAGCACATTCGTGGATCATACAGACATGTTTTTTAAAAGGCAGCAAATCTTTTCCTGTTATATGTGGCTTTGATATAAATTGTCTTCCACCCTACTTTCCAGTGATGAGAAATCCTACCACAGCTAATTGCATGCTTATCTACAAATTTGTAGAAAATACTAATATGTTCTAGAAATGTATATTAATTAGCATAATGAATCTGAGTTGCTCTTCATAGACATTAAAATACAAAGGTTCTTTTGGGGAGAACAAAAAAAAAAGGATTAGTCTTCTATGCTGATTCAGGCCACTTGATCACTCATCCCTAAGTGAGTGCGTTTGTTTTCTGTCAGGTAAATAAATTCAGTTTTATCTTTATGACTTCCTAGAATAAGGAATATTATTTATTATCCATCTGAAATTCAAAATTCAAAAGAAAATAAGCATTCAACCTAAGTACAAGATTGTAAAGGTTGGTTAGGAAATAAAATCCTCTGGCTTATTTATATAAAAAATCTGTTTTGAAACTGGAATAAATTGATGAAATGTATTTGAGGAGTATACTGGAGAGAAGATTCTATACTAAGAAGATGTTTAAAGATTGGATTTCTACAGTTGCATATTGATAACTAGGAATTACTTTCTTAACAGACAAGTCTCATTGCTTCAAGTGATGAAACTTTTTTTTTTTTTTTTTTTTTTT
>NW_022196915.1:100509238-100532153 GCF_008632895.1 Mastomys coucha | reverse complement strand
GAAATCCGCCTGCCTCCGCCTCCCAAGTGCTAGGATTAAAGGCGTGCGCCACCACCGCCCGGCTAAAGTGATGAAACTTTAAAATGAACATTTACAGCATTAGAGAAATTTGATTTTTCTACCTCTCATAACTGTTCTAGAATTACACTCAGTCCATATGTTAATTCTACCAATATTCAAATTTGATTTACCTCTGTAGAATCATTCACTTCTTCACACATATCCTGGACCCCTATTCCTATCAATAATATATCATTTCTATCAATATTGTTTCTTCATCCTCCTCAAACTTCACTCACTGCTAAAATCATCTGAAACTTATGTGCCACAAAACTGACGCAAAGCATCATCTTAGACATGGTGTTAGACATCTCTGCAAGTCACCAGTGACTGCATGGTAGTGCTGCCCTACCATCACAGTGAAGGTCGTTCTGGAGCCGGCACTGTGAAAGACTGTGTTCTCTTCCGAATTTTTCAGGAACCCCATAAAATATCTCAGAAAACTTCTTAGAAATAAAATCGCATTCTTAGTCTTTTCTTTTGCTTTAAGTGGGAGTGGTCTGATAGAAGAAACAGTAAAACTAATGCCTAAATATTTTTAAGTTCCTCAGTTGGGAGGCTGGTGTGCTTGCACACACACATACACACTCACACACACATATACATATACATACCCACACACTCACACACACACACATACACACACATACACACACACACATACACATACACACACACTCACACACACATATACACATACACACATACACACACATAAACATACTCACACACATACACACACACACATACATACACATTCACACACACACATACACACACACTCACACACACATACATATATATACATACACACATACACACACATACACACACACATACACATACACACACTCATATACACATACACACACTCACACACACATATACACATACATACACACACACATACACACACACTCATACACTCACACACACATACACATATATACATACACACATACACACACACTCACACACACATACACATACTCATATACACACACACACTCACACACACATATACACATACATACACACACACATACACATACACACTCACACACACATGCACATATATACATACATACACACACTCACACATACACACACACTCACACACACACATACACACACTCACACACATACACACACTCACACACACATACACACACATACATATACACACACATACACACATACACATACACACACATACACACACTCACACACATACACACACTCACACACACATGCACACACATACATACACACACATACACATACACTCATACACACACACTAACAATATTTTGCTTCATATTTTTGTCCATTTGCCACTTGAATCTCTGTTATATAAACTCCCTACCTGCGAGCCCTGCAAAGCTTTCTTCAATTGACCTTTTTACTTAAAATAAACAAACAGACGAATATCTAACCTGTGCCAGAAAGTAATCATTTATCCATCAACTCTGCTAGAGTTGGTTTGTTTGTTTTTTTTCATAAGCTGTAAAGATTTTGTTTGAAATCACACATGAATTTTCCAGCATTGCACCTGAAAAGAAGAGACTTATTTCTCACTTTACTCTGATAAACATTTCTATATGGATTTGGAATCATGCAGTAATAAGTTAGAACAGTTTATGAGTCAAATAATGAAGCTGTGTTACTTATCATAGTAAAATCACTCACTTTTAATTGGGAAAGCCAGAAGTTTTACTTTTCTGGCAGAAGCAGAAATCTTCAAAGATGATTTGTTTATTTAAAACTTCATTAGAATGATGCTATGAATTAATGTATCACATCTCTGGTGGATTTGGCAGATAAGATGTTGAGTATCATCAAACTTGGTTAGTGCTTTTAATCATCTTACTTTATTTTCAAACTACAGTAAAGACCCCAAAGTAAACCAGGTAGATAATAGTAAAATGTTCAGCATCGATATTGACATCATTCTAGCATGCAAAGAACAAACAAAAGTAATTATAAAATTCTAGAACTCTTGATGCTATTGTATGAACTATACTCTCAAATTTCTCAGTGTCATTTCTTCACAACTGTATGAAAGGCACACTGTGCCACGGTGGAGCTGTCCAGACCCTATTTAATCCCTTCCATACTGGCTTCCAGGGCACAGCAGTCTTGCATTCCACTGCTCACAGATCCTGTGAAGATGTCTTCTTCCAAAGTCCCAGAGCCCAGTGACTGCATATATAGGTTCAGCTCTGGTCAGCTATGAGAAAGATTTTCACCTTAAAAACATATTAAATGTGAGGCAGAATGAAGTTTCTATTTGTTTTGTTTTTTGTTTGCTTGGTTGGTAAGTTGGATGGTTGGTTTTGTTTTTATTTATTTTGAGACAGAGTTTCTAGGTGTAGTCCTGGCTGTCCGGGAACTCACCCTACACACAAGACCAGCCTCACCCTCTGAATAACACTTGCTTCCTCACAAGGGCTAGGTTTAAAGGATTGAGTGTCTGGCAGAATGAAGTTTCTTATATTTGTAATAAATATTAAAAATGTAATTCAGCTTTTCTGTCAAGTCTCCTGAAAGCACACTGAACAGCTGTACACTGCACCCTGTGTACTGTATTGTACGGCCTACAGCCAAGCCTGCATTCCTTAAGGAATGCCAGCACCAGGGACAACCACATAAGACTGTTCCCCTCCTCAAACTCTTGCCTCCTAAGTACCCCTAAAGCACATCCACAAAGCAGTAAACTATGAGACAGTTGTCCCCTGTGCTCCCTTTTCCAGCCCACACCTGCCTGATTTCCTGGAGGCCTCTCTGATGCCAATGACCACAAGCCATGTGACTACTATGGGACACAAAGGACAGGTGAGTGCCCAAAACCACAGAGGCTACACAGGGCACAAAACTCAAGGGGAAACACACTGCTAGACCTGAAGACTTGCTTGTCACCAGAATCCCAGCTACTCAGGACAGAAAACAGAGAGGAAACAGAACCCAAGGGGGAAGACGTCTCCAAACCACCATCCAACAAAGATAAACTCAGAAATAATCGGAACCCAAAACTACAATAACACCGAACCCAGAAAGGCTAAAGACCAGCAGAAGAACACAGTCAACAAGAGGCAGGACAATACGATATTACCAGAGAGCCCATACTCCACTGCACAAACCCTGAATGTCACAACAGAGCCGAAACATAAGAAAGTAAACTTAAATCCAATCTTATCAAGGTGACTAAAGAGTTCTACACCATGCTAAACAAGTCATCAAATGTTGCCTGTTGGTAAATTAAACAGAAGATTTCAGAACTTTGCTGAAATGACTTACCTGTAAGCGTCTATACGTCTGGTCACTTCTCTCTGTGACATTGTTTAACTTCAAAGGAACCAAGTTCACTTGGTTTTCTTTTCTCCTTCCTTCATTACTTCTTCTCAGTCTATACTTTTATTTCTCCACTTTGTCACTTAACTGGTAGTGTCAGACTTACAGTGTTACACAGTTCTTTTCACAAGTTTCCCCTTTGTGGTACTGAGCAACATATGTCAATGATATGTCACACACACACAGACAGACACACACACACACTACACACACTGGAGATTATGCTTGGGAGTGAAAGCCTTGAATGCTATCTGCCTATTTAGTATTTCTCTTTAGATAAGTAATTCAGTTTTAGACTGTTTCAATTTTGCTAATTTGACATTTCTCTCACCATAGTATTCCCTGTCTTATTTGGTGTGAACTCTGTCATTCTTTTTGAGATGCATTGCTACCTTGATACCTGCTCAGTGATCTTTCAAAGGCATCTTTATACTTCTATGTTTTCCAGCTTCAGCACTGAGTATGACTATTGTACTTGTGCAGCTCTAAGGATGAATCCCATGTCCTCACACATGTTGAACTAGCATGTTACCCTTGAGCTATATTCACAGCCTAATTAGGCTGCTCTTATCAGAGAAGCCAAGTAAGACTTTTAAAACACAAACAAATCTATTTCATTGTCTACAATCTTCCAGCAGTGGGTGGTTCACATAGAGGTAAATCCACAAGCATTTCAAAGCCCATCTCACCATGCAGTACCTGCCTTCTTCTCTACCGTAAACTCTAGCTTTGATCTCACTCTTAACTCAGTCTAGCTTTGATCTCACTCTTAGTCTGTCACCTATACCATATCTTTAACATTTGTCAATGCTTATGCAGCTCAGTCTTTGCAGCTTCGCTCTAGGTCCCTTGGCTTGCTACGTCTTCCATAGACCTCTCTCTCTGCTTCATATGCTGCTCTGTTCCCTGCCCGATGGATTCTCTGGTTTGAAATTTAACATCACACTGAATATAACACTGATCCTGCTGTGCACTTTAGAAATTAATCATTCTTCCTGTGTGAACTGAAGCTTACCTATTAATTCATTAATATGTAATTAGTTAATGCATTCATAAAAGTAGACTGTAGGCTATGTATCGCGAACATCTAAAGGAGATGCTAAGTCAGCAGATGTTGGATAAATATAAAGTGTGTGTGTGTGTGTATGTGTGTGTAACCTTAAATTAAAAAAAAAAGAAATTAAAACAGTTAAAGTTAAAATTAAAGCCAGATACAGTGAAGTAGATCTGTGGTTCCTGGTACTAAGAGACTGAGACAAGAGACTTCCTTGAATCTAGAAATTTGAGATTAACATGGCATCTTAACACATTGGATAGATAAAGAGACAGATAGATGATAAATAGATATATAGATGATAGATGGTAGATAGATAAAAATGAGAAGCTGATTTCAGATGATGGTGCCATAAGTTACAATTTTATTTTAAAAATATTAATTATTGTTCCAGAAAGGGAGATGACATTCAGTATTATGTTTTATTGTGATCGTCTGCTTCGTTATTTTTATCAAGCATAAGAAAGACTGAAGTGATTCATTGAAAACACCAGAATTGAATTTTAGGAATAAGACTTATTTGGGCACCATTTAATCTCATTTTATGGTAAAACAGAGAATGACATGCACAGAGATCATTGAGTTACCACTTAGTACAGTCATACTGCTAATGGGAAGTCTAGACATTTTTGTAAGCAACCCATGTGCTTTTGAAGACAAGCGAGCACACCTCCAAGATGTGCAGATCTCTTCAGTGAGACAATGAAGCATTTCCTTTGCAAACCTTTCATTTCTGGGCAAAAATGAAATATTATTGCATAGCTGGTTTATGTGCTAATTTATTAGCTCTGATGATATGTGCCATTGTGATAAATGTGTGTCACAAATAATTTGTCACATTAAATATGGGCATATTTAAATTCCACCTGACTTAGTCAGAAAACATTAAAATCTCAAATGTCTACTCATTTCACAAGTGACAGTAGTTAGCAAGTATGTTATATCATTTAAAAGCTAAATTTAAAAAATTGAAAATTTTACCCCCAAAATTGTTAAATATGTGATGTAGAAGACACATTAATATTGAGATTTCAAATTTTCAGTCTGTACAGGAGTGACGATATCATTGAGGCCTCAATCAGTATGTGCTGTTTTGATGATTTTATGAATTGGGTGGAGTGCAATGAATGATGCCTGTAGTTACAGTTTGAAAGCAGTGACTGATACTGTTGGTGCTATATGAATGAATCAAGTTCATATGCACATAATTATCTCTGTAGAAATGTTCTTTGCACATTCATAATTTTTTTTTAAGCTGGGTGGTGGTGGCACACACCTTTAAACCCAGCACTTGGGAGGCAGAGGTAGGTGGATTTCTGAGTTCGAGGCCAGCCTGGCCTACAGAGTGAGTTCCAGGATAGCCAGAGCTATACAGGGAAACCATGTCTCTAAAAACTAAAACAACTTTTTTTTTTAAAGATAAATAGAGTAGGAGTTAGAGAAAGGACTGAAGGAGCAGAAGGGGTTTGCAACCCATAGGAATAACAACAATATCAACAACCAGACCCCCAGAGCTCCCAGGAACTAAACCACCAACCAAAGAGTAGGCATGAAGGGACCCATGGGTCCAGCCACATATGTAGCAGAGGATGCCCCAGTGTATGGGAATGCCAGGGCTGGGAGGCAGGAGTGGGTGTGTATGGGGGTAGCACCCTCATAGAAGCAGGGGGATGGGGGATGGCATAGGGAGATTCCAGAGGGGAAAATGGGAAAGAGGATAACATCTGAAATGTACATAAGTAAAATAACCAATAAAACCCCTTTGACAATAAAAATAAATAAATAAAGATAAATATAAACTGGTACTCATGGACCACAAAGTATATAAAACTTAAAGACCTAGATTGATGGTGTTAGCTTTTATAACAATTTTCAATTTAGAGTTAACCTATTGGAGAAAAGTGAAATAACTGAATCTTATTCAGAAAACATTTGTCAAAAACTATGATTATTTTATATGGTCCTAAGTGATGTGGACAACTACATGTGTAATGCATTGTTGGCCTTCAGCATCTCATAAAAATGTAGAAAGAATGACAGATAAAGTTAGAATACAATAGTTCCTCAGCTTAGGACCCCGCTGGCATACACACAAACTTAATCTATGTTGCCATTTTGTAGAACAATTTTTATAGCAGGAGTTGCAAACTATGGTGGAGATTAGAATTCAGGGGTAGGCTCTGGAGCAGGGAAGTGGAGTGGCTGGGAAGAAGCAGGGGGAATAATCCTGATGCAGTGAATACTCCACAGAGGTTTCCATTGACAAATCGTGGGATTCTGAAGTTTCCGGGGGTGTCTCTTGATAATAGATTTGAATTAGGGCAGAAGAGCAGTTATGTAGGATTTCCAATATAGGAACTGCTAGATAAAGGCTACTCTGAGAGGCTCTCTTCGGCTACCTCAAAACTTGTAGATAGTTACCTTATTCATTATGCAAGGTAAGGAAGGATGATGCCACGTCTGATAGTGACCAGGAAAAGATCCCAAGAGAAGATAAAGATGAACATTTAATTCCTAAGGAGGCATCTCAGATAATAAACTGGGAATACCCAATAACATCATCTAATGCAAATGACTCTGAAAGGCAAGGGCTGGCTTTCCCATTTAAAGATTAGAATAAGCTACCCCTGCAATGTTCTTATGTAAAATAGAAATATATATTAATATTTGTAAAATTTTAAATTTATCATAAGTTTTCATACCTTACCCTGAGTCTTAAATATTGGTGTATCTAGGAAACCTATGAAAATCTATTCTTCCTAGGAGTAGAATGCTGGCAGTGAACACAGTAGTCTGTGAGGAGCCATGTTTGAGGTGACTGAGAGCTACCACATTAAGAATAATCACAGCAAATTGGACATACTTCTACCGGAGGACCAAGCTATACCACTCCTGGGCATATACCCAGAAGCTGCTCCAACATGTAATAAGGACACATGTTTCACCATGTTCATAGCAGCCTTATTTATAATAGCCAGAAACTGGAAACAACCCAGATGTCCCTCAACAGAGGAATGGATACAGAAATTGTGGTACATCTACACAGTGGAGTACTACTCAACTATTAAAACCAATGAATTTATGAAATTCTTAGGGAAATGGATGGATCTGGAGAATATCATCCTGAGTGAAGTAACCCAATCACAAAAGAACAAATATGATATGCACTCTCTGATAAGTGGTTATTAGCCAAGAATTTCAGAATACAGGAAGAACAACCCACAAATCACAAGAAACTCAAGAAGGAAGACCAAAAGGTGGACATTCCATTCCTTCTTAAAAGGGGGAACAAAATACCCATAGAAGTTGTTGCAGAGACTAACTATGGAGAGAGAGTGAAGGAAGGACCAGCCAGCCTAATATAGCTATCTCTTGAGAGGCTCTGACAGTACCTGGCTAATACAGATGTAGAGGCTCACAGCCATGCATTGAACTGAGTACAGGGTCCCCAATCTAGGAGTTAGAGAAAGGACCAAAGGAGCTGAAGGGTTTGCAGCCCCTTAGAACAATATGAACAAACTAGAACAACAATATGAACTAACTAATACCCTCAGATCTCCCAGGGGCTCAACCACCAACAAAGGACTATACATGGTGGGACTTATTGTTCTGGCAGCATGTGTATAGTAGAGGATTGCAAAGTCGATCATCAATGGGAGGAGAGGCCCTTGGCCCTGTGAAGGTTCTGTGCCCCAGTGTAGGAGAATGCCAGGGCTATTAAGTGGGAGAGGGTGGGGTGGCAAGAAGGGGGAGGGGAGAGGCAACAGGAGTTTGTTCTTGTTTTTGTTTGTTTGTTTGTTTGCTTGCTTGTTTTTTGGAGGGGAAACTGGGAAAGAAGAAATCATATGACATATAAATAAAGAAAATATCTAATAAAAAAAGAAAAGAAAAAAGATTTTTTTAAAAAAAATAAATAAAACTAAGCTTTTGGAAAAAATAAAAATTAAAATTAAACACATACACAAAAAAAGAAGAAGAATCACAACAGAAAGATTACTAAACATGTGGAGAATGGAGGGTGGAAGTTGGGCACAATCTTTTTCTCAACATGACTAAACTTGGCTTAATTTTCTTCTCATGCCTTGATTCAAATAGCAGGAATCCAGTTTCTGCTTTCATGACAGATGATCCTACAGTGGAGGTAGGAGAAGAAGGAATAAGCTGCTTTATTTTTCATAAGAAGAATGGAGCACATTATACATTTTGACTAATGTCTGAGCATTAAGGCACATCCTATACATGGAGAAAAAAAAACCTGGTAATGCTGTCTCAAATTTGCTTAGCTATGTCTCTTTTGTTTTGTCCTAAATGATAAAAAAGTGAGGTAAATAAATAGCAATGCTATAAAACCTTTAATATGTCAAATTGAGAGCAGAAGATTATTTGATGTATAAGTTTGGGGGATGAGAGAACTGTCCTTCATAAAACTTTATTAGCCATTAATCATAGCAAATAAAGAACAGAGTAATAAATAATGTCTGACACAGCAAAAAACAGCCACATTTAACTAGAAGATAGATTTTACATATGGTTGATGTGATAGAACTATCAAGCTAACAACAACCCTTGGAGACAGTTTGAATATTCATTAATTTGCCCTACTTTGGATTTAACTTAGAATGCAACTGTCAATGAACAAGTGAGCTTTTGTAGAAAGGTGATAAACAAAATCCAATGAATTGGCAAATTGGAAAGCCTTGAAAGAGAATAAATGCTGTAAGATTAAAAATTGAATGAAGGATTTTAGCTCAGATCTCTGCAGGGAAGACAAAAGCTCCCTTCTAAATCAGGTGGCTTCAGAGAATAGTGCATTCAAAAATTTTTACAAAGCAGCATCTGCCATGATAAAGATAAATTTAGAAATACTTGTGACCACAGCTTAATCCTTTGACTTTCCTGTCTACACCATGTTGAAAAGACAAATCTAAATAAATGGGATATTTCTAAGTTTTAAAATAACTAATCACATTTCCCAGATAAAATGATTTATACAAAATGTCTAAATAGATGGTATTCTCAAAAAGTAAGACAAAATAATAATATCAATTAATAGGAAAGATAGATTGACCCAAATGAAAGTGTAGCTTAGTAAACACCTTCTGGTCCAGAGCATTTAACAAATTAGCAACGGGCCCTCACTCTGGATCTGAAATTCCAACAAAAGCCAATAAGAACAGAGAGCAACAGATAAGCAAATGACTGGACCAGGGAGAGCTGAAGTCCTTGACTGTTGAACTGTTGATAGAATATGCATGGGGAGAGAACAAAAGACAACAATATATATATTATATATATAACTATATATGTGTGTATATATATATATATATATACACACATATATAGTATAAAGAGTATCTCCGGAAAAGCCCAAACACGAGAGCAAATTACTCTCTTGGACCTACATTTATTTTCAAAATCCCTTATTTAATAGCCTTTAGTTACATCCTAATTTTAGTAAAAATTTATTTCCATTAAATTTCTTTTTTTTGAGCCGGCGGTGGTGGCGCATGCCCTTAATCCCAGCACTTGGGAGGCAGAGGCAGGCGGATTTCTGAGTTCGAGGCCAGCCTGGTCTACAGAGTGAGTTCCAGGACAGCCAGGGCTACACAGAGAAACCCTGTCTCGAAAAACAAAACAAAACAAAAAACAAAATTTCTTTTTGATATACATGTACATATTCTTAAATACTATAGTTTGGCATTGTTATACAGTTTGTATTATACAAGATATATTCTTTCTTGATCTTTTTATTTTCATTTTCTTTATTTTTATTGTTTGTAGGTGTCTGTTATGTATGCACAAATATGCACAGGTTCCCTGGCAGCCAGCAGAGGGCTTCTGGTGTCCATAGATTTTCTAGTGCTAAGATCAAACACCATGACCAAAGAGTAATTTGGGGAAGAAAGAATTTGTTTGACTTACACATCCAGGAGGTCAGGGCAGGAACAGAAACAGTGCCATAGACTGGAGGCAGAAGCTGATTCAGAAACCACGAAGGAGTACTGCTTACTGACTTGTTCCTCATGGCTTGCTCAGCCTTCTTTTTGATAGAAGCCCGCACTACCAGCCCAGGGATGTCACCACCCACCATGGGCTGGGCCTTTCACCATCAATCACTAATTAAGAAAATGACCTACAGGCTTATGGAAGCATTTTCTCAGTTCTGGCTCCTTTCTCTCTGATAACCTTAGATAGTGTCAAGTTGATATTAAGTATTTAGAACAGCCTAGAAACTGAACGATAGACATTGGGAACTGCTCAACAAAGATGCCAGCAATGGAAATCAGATCCTTTGCAGGAACAGTAAGTGTTCTCAGTGACTGAGCCCATTCTCCAAGGTTCCTTGCCTTAATTTGCTTTCTAATTTATCATTACAAATAATACAATTATGAATCAATGTTTGTCACTGCCCTTTCTTTGTATTGTTCATCATGTAGAAATCTATTTAATGAAACTAAACTTGTTTATCATTTATTTATCAATAAATGAAAAATATACTGAGTAAAATTTGTGGCCTCACAAAATACATCCCTCATTGTTCAAATGAGCAGGTCGAGAGCAGAATTCCCAAGCATTTGTAGTAATGTTGAGATAAATCCCCTTATTACATGTCTGAAGAGTTAAGGTGATTTCTACCAATAGAATTAACTTTACTTGTAATGTTTATGGCAGCAAAAGTCTCAGAAGAATGTCATAAAGAACAAGGTGAGGTAGAGAATCTCTTTCAATTTAAAGACATCAATTAGATATTTCTTTTTTTTTTTTTCCTTTTGTAAGCTTCCTGTTGTTATTGAAATCCAACTTTAATCCACGGTGGTTTAATAGGATGCAGGGAGTTATTTTAATTGTCTTGTATCTTGTGAGACTAACTTTGGGTTTGAATATGTAGTAAGCTTTGGAGAGAGTTTCATGAAGTGCTGAGAATAAGGTATATTCTTTTGTGTTTGGGTGAAATGTGCTGTAATCTTTTTTATTATTATTTATTTTTCATTAGATATTTTCTTTATTTACATGTCATATGATTTCTCCTTTCCTAGTTTCCCCTCCAAAAAACCAAAAAACAAAAAACCAAACCAAACCAAAACAAAAAACAACAAGAACAAACCCCAAACCCCTGTTGCCTCCCCCGTCCCTTACTTGCCACCCCACCCTCTCCCACTTATTGGCCCTGGCATTCCCCTACTCTGGGGCACAGAACCTTCACAGGGCCAAGGGCTTCTCCTCCCATTGATGATCGACTTTGTGACTTTGCAATCCTCTACTATACACATGCTGCCAGAGCAATCAGTCCCACCATGTGTACTCCTTGGTGGGTGGCTGAGTCACTGGGAGCTCTGAGGGTACTGGTTAGTTTATATTGTTGTTCATCCTAAGGGGCTGTAAACCCTTCAGCTTCTTTGGTCCTTTCTCTAGCTCCTTCACTGGGGACCCTGTACTCAGTTCAATGGATGGCTGTGAGCCTCTACTTCTGTATTAGTCAGGTACTGTCAGAGTCTCTCAGGAGACAGCTATATCAGGCTGGATTGTCCTTCCTTCAGTCTCTGCTCCATAGTTAGTCTCTGCAACTCCTTCCATGGGTATTTTGTTCCCCCTTTTAAGAAGGAATGAAATGTCCACCTTTTGGTCTTCCTTCTTCTTGAGTTTCATGTGGTTTGTGGGTTGTTCTTCCTGTATTCCGGACTTCTGGGCTAATAACCACTTATCAGAGAGTGCATACCATGTGTGTTCTTTTGTGATTGGGTTACCTCACTCAGAATGATATTCTCCAGATCTATCCATTTCCCTAAGAATTCCATAAATTCATTGTTTTTAGTAGCTGAGTAGTACTGCATTGTGTAGATGTACCACAATTTCTGTATATTTCTTTTTTAATGTCAGTAAATTTGATCAGACTTCCATGTTTACTGACCCTCATGACACTGACAGCAACAGTCTCTAGTGTTTAGCATTTCATCCTAAAACCAGCAGGGAATTAAGTAAATGATTACTTGGTAGAGCCTTCTCCCTCTTATCTTGATTCCTTCTCCTTGTAAGGCTAAGGAGAAGTTTGGAGTAATCAACTTCTATTGATCCAGGAGAAGAGAGTAACGATCTCAGAAGGAAAAACATTTACACAAGTAAATATGGATAAATTCATGTAAATTTACATATAAATTCATGCTTACATATTCATACATCTTCATTCAAAACAGTTGGGCTCAGCTTACATACATATGTCATAATTACACACACACACACACACACACACACATACACACTTACATAGGTATATGGAGCAAAAGACCAAGCACCAGTGCAGAAAGAACTTACTCATTCTGAATGAAAATTGAGCTCCAATCTTTTTTGCATAGAGAAAGGAAAAGCTTCTACCCTTTTATTCTTAAATGAATTAAAGCCTCGTCTATAAGACAAAGCTTTGTTCTCTTTAGGATACACTAAGCTTGCCTTGGTATTAAGGAAAGAGCTGTTCTGCCCCATGGCGAGGAGAAGCCTGCCTGCTGCTTCTTGCCTCTCGGTAGCATCTTCTTTTTTCCACTTTCCCTTTGCATTCTGCATATCGCTCTCTTAATTTTTTTTTTTAATTTCTAAGTTATTCCACTCTGCATTCTCTTTTGAATCTTGGTCTTTCTTCCTGTTCTGATGTCACAATGCCATTGCTCTCGATGTCTTATTCCCAATACTAAAATGCTCCCTTGATGTAATCATTCCTAGTTATTTGTACCTTTATTAGGTAAATAGATCACATGGTTTTCCTAAGCATCCGCTTTTTTAAAAAAAAGGTTCACTAGAAGTTCAAACATAAATTCAGATCACAAATTGAATAAGAAGTTTACAACAGTAAATGTTTACATGAATATCCATTAAGAATAATTATCTGGCTAAACATTTATTATTTGTTACTAGCTTTATAGGTTCATATAGATTTACAAATCTTAACTGGGTTTTCTACAGATAAACCCAGTCAATATTTTAGGTTCTGTCCTTGTAGAGATAGCAAAGACCATAAGTAAGGTTTTTATGTTTGTTTGTTTGGTTGGTTGGTTGGTTTTTTTATTTTGTTTTTTGTTTTTTGTTTTTCGAGACTGGGTTTCTCTGTGTAGCCCTGGCTGTCCTGGAACTCACTCTGTAGACCAGGCTGGCCTCGAACTCAGAAATCTATCTACCTGCTGCCTCCCAAGTGCTGGGATTAAAGGCGTGTACCACCACTGCCCAGGAAGACCATAACTAAGTTATCATAGAAGTTTTGTATAGATAAACCCAGTCAATATTTTATTTTCTGTCCTTGTACCTATAGTAAATCATTAATTCCCTTTTTATAACATTCGGTTAATTATTTTACAATGGTTTGGAATCTGCTCTAAATTGTACATACCTGCTTGCTATCTGAAAAGCAATTAACTGGTGACACTTGAACACTAGCAGACTTCTCAATGCAGTTTTGACATCAGAAAGGATTTAATAATGGCCCTTTTATAAAAGAGTCTAATAATTACTAATATATTTTTAGGAATTCTAATAGGATCATCATTAAGAATTAACAAATCATCTATTTGTCTATATGGCATCACTGCAACACAGAACAAACATCTTTGTTGTTCTACAGAAATCTGCTCAAAAAGGGGGGCACGAAAACCTAGTGGGTGTATATATCTCCTTCAGCAAAACCTACATGAGTATACTTCCTTTTCATATATGTTATGCTTGTGGAATCCTTCATCCTATTTGGTTGCTTTGATGTTATGTTATGTGCCTGCTTATGTTAGTGTGGTATGCAGTGTTTATTTGATATCCCTGGGAGACCTACTCTTTTCTGGGAGGAGACAGAACAGAGTGGGTATGGGAGAAAGGGGAGGGGTAACCAGAGAAGCAGGGAGGCCAGGAGACAGGGAGATGGGGAGGTTGGGAGACAGGGAGGCAGGGACAGAGGGAGAGAGGGAGGCCAGGAGGCGGGAGGCTTGGAGGCTGGGAGGCAGGGAGGCAGGGAGGCAGGGAGGCAGGGAGGCAGGGAGGCAGGGAGGCATGGAGGCAGTGACAGAGGGAGGGAGGGAAAGAGGAAGAGAAATGAAACCTCTAATGTGGATATAATATATGAGAGAACAATTTTAAAAAAATAATTAATTCATGAATTTAAGAAAGGGGAGTTACAGGGGGTGAGGTTTGAAGGGAGGGAAGGGTTGGTGGTAAAACAATATAAACAATATGATTAAGTTATAATCTCAAACTATTTTAAAAAATTAAATAGGAAATCAAAAGCTGTTGAGAATTCATGAACAAGATGCTAGTTGAATGTGTCCACAGGACTTAGACACTAGTAAGTGACCTGACTGAGTATGGCTTAGTGTAATGAGCGAATGCTTTAGTGTATGGTTGAGTAGGAAGCCTGGTTAGTTTGGGTTACTAAGAAGGACTAAACGAGAAGAAGCAGGAGATATTTAAAGAGAACATTTTAGAAGCTTTACCTGGGAGGACTGACGTGGCTGTAACCAGACCAGCGTGCAGAGGCAGGAGAAAATCATCTGAGTCCAAGCCTTAAAATTGTCCTTAATTCATCCTTCTGTAGAGGGTGTGGTGGCTCATGGGTAGTCTTGGGGCTTGGGAGGATGAAACAAGAGGATTGCCACAAATTTGAAACCAGCCAGAAATACAGAGTCCCTTTCTTGGAGAAACGAAACAAAAGAACAAACATCTAAAGAGGTGCACTCCTCTCTTCTCTCTCTGTTCCTCTTCTTTCCTTTGCTTTACATTGATAGCTGAGTTGTGCTGCAAGCTCAACACAGAGATTAAATATAGGGGTTCCAGTTTCAGAGAAAATTCTCAGGAGCTCTGCTTCATTTCCTGCTCTGTCATGGGTCCTGTAACCATTATGATTCCAACCAATTTTCCTGGTACTTTTTCATTCAATTTCTTTGAGCACGCGATAGATTCTCGGTTAATTTTCAATAGGTTGTGTTTGAGTATCTATACTGTCACATTTGATATCTAATGTGAGGAAAATGGACATGCCTCATCTGCCTTACTGCATCCCTCTGGAAACATCAAGTTGATGTTTGAGATTGTACAAGTCAGGATCCATCTACAACAACAGAATCTATCCTAAGTGTTCAAAGTGAAGGGAATTCATCCAAGGTAACTGCTTAAACAGGTGAAAGAAAAACTAAGAAACCAGAGAGCAGAGAATGACTCACCCTAGAGATTAGAGAAAAAGAAAGGATGCTCTCTGTGAACTAGAGAAACAATGCCAAGACAAAGTAGTTTCCAGGCACTTCTTGATTTCATATGCTACAGGTAGGTAGCTGAACCCACAACTACAGAGCCATGGCACTCTGGACAAACAGGCTGTTCACTTTTCTTCCTTCCCAAAGGAGCATGGATCCAAATCTTGCAGATGACTCAACCTATCCTATCCCACACTGCTAAAATCAAACTATACATTAAGGCTTATAGGTGCCACTTAAAGTAAAGTTGACATTAGAAGAAGGAATTCATGCAGTGAACCATTGTGTTTGGGAATTCATATTCAGAGAACGTGTCTGTTCACAATGGAGTAGATTCTGCTTTATGTGGTACATAACTGTGGACAACCAGACTGTGAATATCCTCTGGCCTAGTTCTCCACATGTGCACCGTCAGGAAAGAAGTCTTAGTAACTAACTCAGGTTCTCTACTATAAGAACATTAAAACGAAATCATTTTCCCCTGCTGCCCCCCATCTTGTCCTTATTACAGATACTCATGGAGCAATAACATAGTATTTTTAAGTGAACTTTGTTTTAAAGTAGAAATCTTTCCACTTTTAAAACAACAGGCAAGCAAAATATAAACAATAAAAACACGAAGAACGTGTTAGTGTAGAATTGAACAAATCATGAAATCAACGACACCATTAAATGACCCAGAATAAACATGTTTCAAGTTCTACTGTGAAGGAATTCCATGGAAACTGTCAAGTAGATGTTAATTAGGAAGTATTCACCTGTAGTTTAAAGCATATTATTCATCCTAGTAACAACACTGGAACTATTTTGTCCTTTCCTATAGAAGTCTAATGCTGCACACTGGTGTAAATGATTTAACACCTATCATTTCAGTCCAATTACTAAGCTCCATATGCTATATGATATTGAAACAGCTGGACCTGGTCTGTCTATATTAATCTACTTCCTTTTAACAGGCTTATGATTTATTGTAGTGCCATTGATTTAATGAGTCCTAAGCAGTTTTTTCTCCAACCCCCAGGGAGATCATACCTCTCAGTAGAGCAGGTATGCACTATTTTCAAAGTGTTAATCATTGTGTGTTCCTTTCAGATTTGAACCTGTTGATGATACAAAGCCAAGCCATCATCAGAAGTTCTCATTAAGAAGTTGCCAGCAGTAATTGTTTCTCTTTCTACATCAACATCTATCATGTTGACATTTAAAAAAAAATTACATTTACATTTGAAAAGTAATTAGTAGAATTCATACATGCTAGCTTTACTGACTTTAACCATCTTGTTGGAAAGTGCTTTCTCTACTAGTGATTTATGCGAGATGAGATACTAATATTAGTCTTTTAGAGGGTCAAGGGAAAGCAGCCGCTTCTCTGGTCTGGAGATACTCATAGGTCTTGACTAAGACTGCCTGCAGTCTCTGTTTATCCAGGGGAATCATTCAAAGGCTCCACTCACTTGCAAGGTGGCTGAGCAATTGGGATTATTTACCTCAAGACCATAAGATATTGTACAAATTCCTTCCAGAAGGGTGTGGGAAATTGTGGAGTCATAGAGAAGAAATAACTAGGAACTAAAAGATTGGTGGCTTCCTGGTGTTAGGACAAAACACACAGATGAGGTGTGTGATTTTTTTTTCTGAGATAAGGCATGTTCTAAATTAATTAGATGCTAATGATGATTTCATATCAATGATGATATCATATCAGACTAAAAATCACTGGATTCTGCACTTGAAAAGCAAATAATATTGTGTGCTGCATGTGCGTTTATATCTTAAATTCTTTTATTGACTGAATCAATAAAGCTGATGTGTTCTTGCTTGTATGTACAAATGTGTATATGCAATTTTCAACATTCTGAATTTTTTTTCCTTAAGCGCTGTATAAATATGTGACATAAATTGCCCCACCACAAGGCGTGGAGATAATCAAAAACATCAAATAAGCTTGTTTTGTCTTATATTTCCTATTGATACATGACACAAGCACAAAGACAGGGATAATGCTGAAAGCCAAACAGAGATTGTAGGCTACCAGTACATATGGCATTGTTTCAGGAGTTGGCCCTGTGTCCAGTCTGGCTCTGGCACAGGGGTTGAGATGATCTAAATTTCTGCATTATTTTCTCAGCTAAATCTAATATATCTTTGAAAAAGAAACTTCCCTTTAAAATATGTACACTTTACATTTAGCATTCCTTCTCACCTATGTAGAAATCATAAAAATGCAATGCACACAATTAAAAATGCTGAATTAAAATGTTAAATTTTAGTAACTTTTTTCTTTTAGAAAATATAGATAAATGCCTAAATTTTTCTATGAACTTACTCTAAGGTTTCTATTTCACAGCTCCTGATTCTGGCTATTTGAATAATTGAGCCAGATATCAATTCTGTAGGTGAGAAGACCACAGGAATCCAAAGAGGTACAGGCATTTTGAGAGTCTGTCCGCATTCATGGCTGGACATATATCTCATGCTCTCATTGGTGCTGTTGATTAATTTGTTGTCATCTGCTGCACTGTGTTTTTCACATTTACATTCTTAAGACTTCAGCAACAGAGATGCAAATATGGGAAGCTAACAGAAAGAATTGGAAGTAAAGACATGGGACTGCAGCGAAGGGAGCAGAGCTGCAGACGGCCTACGTTTGGTCCCAAGTGTACATTGGTTATCTTAGAGCCACTTTAATTCCAGCTTCAGTGAGACTTGATGCTTCTGGCATCTGTAAGCACAGCACTCATGCTCACATACAAAATTTTACAATGAAATAATAAAAAGAATTGAAATACCAAGAAACTTGAGATAAATCTGAAGCTATAGTTGGGGTTTTCAATATGCCCACACGAACTTAGCAGCATGAATGAACAACTTGCAATAACCGCAGCCCAGTTTTCCAGGTACCCATGGTACATATATCAAAATACATGAGGTCCTGAGATATAAACCAGACACACATCTAAAATAATTGAATTCATAATACTGTTTTCTTCAACCACAATAAAATCAAGCTAGAATCTAATAGATGAAATAAATATACCAGGAGACTTCAAAAATGTGGAAACGACACAGTGCACAATGCACTTTTTATGAACTATACATTAAAAAAGAAGTCTCAAGTGAAAATAAAAATTCACTAAGGAAATCTCCTATGGTAAAATAATAGACAAATCCACAGTTAAAATAAAAATGTAAAATCCACACGCACTAGTGCTGAGATGTAGTACCATGAAATGTTACATAGGATGGAAAGTCTCAAAGCCACCAGGACCCAGTGGGACACCCAGCCAAGAAAGCAAAAGGAGCCCATGAGTGGAAAGAATGGTGATGAGAAGTGAGAACCAGAAGAGACATAGAAAGCAAAGAGTGAAAGAGATTAAAATAAACAAACAACAAAGTTGGATTGACTTACAGAAATACTAACTAAAAATCAGAGAGAATATGTAGCTTCCATTATCAAGAGCGAAACAAAAGCTAACATTTGATCACACAGATACCAGGAAAAATCACAAATTAAATCCATGGGGTGTGTGTTTAAAACTAGCAACCAAAGGAAAATGAACCAAATAATAACTTTCAGAAAACTGAAATCCAAGAGGTGATTTTCTCAATAATATTTATCTCAACAGTTAAACAGTTTATTTTATAATGTATCTTTATTACTTTAATAATTAATTTGATTCAATGCAGGTAATATTGGCAAAGCAAATGGTCTCTGTAAGTTAATCAGGTTTATAAAAGCCTTGTTAAAGTTGTATCTTAAACTCAGCCTTTGATGTTTTGGGGTATTGAGCAGTTACAGAATAAGTGCTGGATAATTTTTAGTGTTATTCCTATTCCACTGCTAATATACATTGAATACATAGTTTATGTCTCATATTTTTTACTTACTAAGTCCTTTATTTTAAATGTCATACTGTGATTTTTATAGTTCAGTGAGTTTTTGAATACTAAGAGTAACAGCTATTAAAGTCAAGACTCAAATACTATTTGGCTAATATTGTGCTTCATGGGCACTTCATAAGTACTAAAAGATTTCTGCATTGTGTCATCAGCATTATTTCCATTTACAGATGGAAAAACTGAGGGCTTCAAAATTAAACAAATTACAAAAGGTAATTCAACTAAAATTGTAGAGTCAATTGGTAAACCATAGGTTGTCCACCTGAAATTAAAGTTTTAATGACCACAGGAGATTTAGATGATGGTAAAACTTACTATGATATCTTGTTGGCTCACCATCTTCCTGCCTTAGGTTCCTCACCCCTGGGAAAGGTGTGGCCTACATATTCTGGTCAGTTGTTTATCTAGACAAAATGCTTTGTTACAGAAGAAAGCTCTCCATTTTCATCTACATAATAGGGGGCTTCTAGTTTCTTAGAATTGTTGATGAGTTATGAATAAAACTAAAAACATCAAGTTTGCCATATAGAAAATGCTAAGCAAATAGTAGCTACTAAATATAAATTCTAAAATATGGAAAAATCCATCCTTCTCTTACCTGCCTGCAAGCCTTGCCTACCACAATGTTCCATCTCCTATGAATCAAAGTCAGCGTGGGATCAATGTATCAACCAGTGAATATCAGAGACACCATACGCTCTAAAAGATTTGTATGGAGGCATAATTGAAATAATTCTTCCCAATTATGTCCTACAAAATTAAACACTTGTGTTGATTTTTTTCTTTACTTGATAACTCAAATTTATTTAATACATTTTACATATGATTGACTACTTAATATATCAGTAAAATAAAAACTAGTTCAAGGGCAAAAGCTACATGATTAACTAACTTTAAGACAAAGAAGAGAGTAGACAAGAAAGGAGAAACAGTGGCCTGGGTGGCTCGGGCCATAGACTTGAATTCTAACAATGCAGAGACAGTAGGAAGATCACGTGTTCAAACTCAGTCTAGGTGACAGAGTGAGATGACTCTAACCCTGGTAAGTTAGTACAACAATGTAAATAAAGAATAAAAAGAAAGCTGGCAATATCGCTCAGTGGGAGAGCACCACGATCCTCAAGGGTACAGACAGGGCTTCAATTTCCAGTACTATAAAAGCAGAAGTTAAGTAAAATATATAACCATGAATATATAAAATATTCATTATATTATAAATATATTATAAATATTCATTATATTATAAATGCTGATTAATAGTACTATATAAACTATAACATATGTATTAGAATACAAAAGACAATAACAGAAGTGGAGAAAATCTCAAGTAGAGTGGTAACGTACGTTTTCACAGTGTGGCAAACAAACTTGAATATCTTCACACCATCATTATATTTCTGCTCATTAGTTTTCTCATGTAGCATATTTTTATTATAGTTCTCTATATATCAAGTACTCTGTTTACAAAAAAAAAACAAAAAACAAACAAAAAAAACCAATTATATTTAGACGGGTTTGTCCTCCTGACATAAATAATCAGAAAATTGAGGATATCTATTAGATAATGCTTTCCAATTTGAAAATGTTTAAATTTGGAAGGTAAACAACACAATTTTGTAAAGGATAAGAAAACACAAATGAAGTGGCATGCTCTTGATTTTCTTGGCTTTCTACCTGAAAGGAACTTCCAGAGACTGATGCTGGCATAGGACTACCAAAGCAAGCATCATGGTGTAATGATCTGAAGACACAAGACTAGCGGAGGGTGGAGGGGGTTGAACTCACAGAGACAAGCCAGAGTGAGAAAGAGGAAGGGGCCTTTCCTTATAGAACCCTGAATGGGTGGCCTCTTCCCTCTGTTGCTCAGGGCTATGCCACATATGAAAAGGACACAGAAACATGTGCAGTCATCAACTGATGTCAATGATGTACGGACTGAGACACTCTGCAGTCAGACCATAAGGAAGGAGAGTTCTTTTGAATGTTTTTTAAAGATTTCTGACAGTGCCAGCATGCATGGAATGAGCTTAGAGGCCAGTCAGGATCAACAGTGGGGACATTTGCAAACAAGCCTACAAAATGGTTCATACAGTGTCCATGTAAGTCACTCACCTCGACCACACCTACTTGTCACTTAAAAGGAGGTGCACCTGGCCATCCAGCTTTGAAAGACAGCATACCTAGTAGGAGTGCCAAGCAGCAGGGCATGTGATCTAAGCATGGAGAGATATCTTTTAATAGGACTGGAAAAGACAGAAATCGTCTGGACAGGGTCCTTCCAGTGTTTGGTGTGTAACTTAAAGGATCTAAGTTGGCTCCCCAGCACTGCTATAGAAAGCCACGAGTGGCAGAAGCTATCTGTAGTGTGGAGCTGACAGAAACAAGATTTTAGAAAACCACAGACCGTTTAGCTCAGACAATCAGTGAGCTACAGTTACTGCAACAGACCTCAACAGGTCTCATGACATAAGGTTGAGCAATGTGCAGGAAAACACATCTCTCTCTCTCTCTCTCTCTCCTCTCTCAAACACACACACACACACAACACAGCAGAGGTAGATCTTAAAGTGGGCATTACAAATGTGTTCATCTATTCAAAGGAAAACTTGAAATAATTAATCAACATATTGAACATCCAATGCAATCATGACTTGCTACCTAAGAAAATAATATGTTAAAAGAGTAATTAAACAGTGTTTATCAGGATAATATAAAAAATAGCAAAAGAAATGATTAAGCTACGTGCAGACAGCTACAGAGAACCTTTGAGTCATTGTTAAACAAATGTGCTAGGCCAATTTTAAATAGAGATAGGAAGGCAGAAAATTTTGTAGGTGTATTGTTGAAAACTTTACTCTCACAGATTCAAGAAGTTCAGTTCAACTCTACCACAAGTAGTAATTACTGATGAATTGGTCCTTAGAATCAAGCTAAGAGAAACTAAAGTTATAGAATTGTATACTAGCACAAATTTACTTAAATATTCAGTTTGAAAAATATAATGTTTTTATCATGAAAGTTCAGAGAAAGACTGAGGGAAGGTTCCTCATGTGGAAGGACAGTAAGCTGAGACAGAAAACAACACAAGAGAACAAGTCATGAGAACACTTAAATCTACAGAAAGCCACAAAACATTTTCTAATTTGTTCTGTTCTTTAACAGATTATGTACCACTTATAGAAAAACAGAAAGTAATGTATTACAAGATGTTTAGTGTGTGAAAAAAAAAGAATTGAATAGCAAGAATAATAGGAAGAACTGGAAAGGTGCCACGGACCGGGATTTCTCGCGGGGTCCCTGTTCCGCGGGACACGGGTTTCTGGCCAGGTGGGCA
>NW_022196915.1:100499400-100508599 GCF_008632895.1 Mastomys coucha | reverse complement strand
GAGGCAGGAGGCTGACTTTCCTTGAAGTTTTCGCCTCAAATACCGCCATCACGCAAGTGTGCGTAGCAGAAAGGTAATTAGAAATATAAGGCTGTGAAGTAAGATCTTAATGGTGGACAATAATAATTGAAAGCACTCTTTAAGGCAGAGAAGCCATATTGAAAAGTTATGCTCATAATATACAAATAAAGAAAGTGCAGAGGAAAACAAGGAACAAGATTTAAAAACAAATCCCAAATGGGATTATGACAACACAGCTGAATCATAATCCCTTGAAAATTAATGGACTGAGAGCTCTAAAAAGCAGATGGTGGCAAATGTTATTTTACAAGTAATGAATCCTGCCTTTTAGTATTAGCTAAAAGGCAAAATACTCAAAAATTGGAATGAACAAATTGAGCATTAGTGCTGATGGCATTTGTGACCCATTCATGACGTCCTTATCATAATGGTCGGGTTACTCCACTGAAAAGCATCCATTAAAACCTGAGGCAAGATGAAGAATGGAGATTCTTAAGAAGGATAGGCGATGGAAACATGTTTCTAAATATATAGTCACCAAATACTCATACGTGAAGTGCATTTTAAGACAGATGAGTAGAATCAAGAACAGACTAAACAATCATTGTAACTGGAGACGTCAATATTTATTCTCATTTTAGTTGATATAAAAGTATTTATTTAAACAAACAAACAAAAAACCAAAAATGCTGTGCAGTGGTGGCACACATCTTTAGTCCCAGCACTTGGGAGGCAGAAGCAGGCAGATTTCTGAATTCGAGGCCAGCCTGGTCTACAGAGTGAGTTCCAGGACAGCCAGGGCTATACAGAGAAACCCTGTCTTGAAAAAACAAACAAAAAAGTATTTATTTGTATACAAAACATAAAATAATATTGCCAATATCTCCAGCTATATAGACACTAGCAGAACTTATATCACTAACAGAAAAATAATTTCATTGACATCATAAATAATATATTGTATAACTTGAATTAAGTCAAATAAAATGACAACTAATTCCAAAAATATTAAGAGGACATGCTCAAACATTTAAAATCAAACAGTGCATTTCTTATAAGTATTAATAAAAAAATATTGTAAAACTAAAACATTTAAAATCAATAGAAATGAAAATGTAACCTCAAATGTGGATCAGAGCCAAAACAAAGTCTAGAAGACAATTTACAGTGATAAACAACATTATGTGGTGCTATACGCCTTTAATTCCAGCACTTGGGAGGCAGAGACAGGTGGATTTCTGAGACTGAAGCCAGCCTGTTCTACAGAATGGTTTCCAGAGCAGCCAAGGCTATACAGAGAAACCCTGTCTCAAAAAAACCAAAGGAAACAAATAAAATGGAGAAAAGATACAATATCAATTTTAAGGGACAAACATGTTTAATTTACCTCCATATAATATTGATTGATATTTTACAGATGTAGTTTAAAAACTTATGATTTCCCTAAGTCTATTTATTTTGCTGTTAGGAAACAGCTCAATTTAGTACATATGAAGACTGTTCTTTAACCGAAGGTTTTTATTGCTTTATATTTCTTGTCTTATTTTTGTCTTTTTTTATCCTTGAAACAAGGTCTTCCTAAGTTGACCAGGATGGTTTTGAACTTGCATCAATCCCCCACATGCCTTCTAAATGATGACATCACAGCAATCTCATCATTTCTTTTTTACAACATACATATTTTTAGTAGATCAATTAAGATGACTTACATGCTGTCAAGCTAAAACTTCAATCATAGGAATGGATTATGTCTTTCCGAGTTTTTGGCTAATGAGGTCCCAAAGATTCTCACTTTATATGAAACCATATTGGTGAGGATATCATATTATTAAACTGTAAGACAAGAAAAAAAATGTTGCTTTCACTCAACTGCAACTTGCATTCCAAGCTAGATTTCATAGTTCTGACAGGTGCTATGGATGCTCCCAAATGAGAAAAGAAATCAGTAACCTCATGCAGATTTTGAACCTTCAAAACCACAATACTGGATGGCCTGACAAGATACACTCACTGGTCCAAGAGTAGTACAGACGCTACCCACCGCTTTTATGACTGGATTTCAAGCCTTATCCATGAGAAGGAACCCATACCTGTTACCATTAATGATAACAAGAACCTGTGGTCACAGGCCCAGAGAACCTGCTAAATAGACTCGGTATTAAAATGTCTTTCAGTGACTAATTGTTGTATACCTGCATCAGTGCTCATTAAAGAATCTTCATCCTATAGTAGATGGTGATTAACAGAGAGTGGCCGAACTGATCAACCTGTAGAGAACAAGAAATTGTGGAATGCTCTGCCCTAAATATGGTGTAAACAACAAACCCCTACTTCCAAGCCCATAGACCTCGGATGAAGATTGGAAAGATTCTATGAACTTGAAGATGAACTCAAAGAAACAGTGTTTTAGGAACACAAGAGGGCATTGTGCATATGAATTTATAGTGCTTATAAGAGCAGGCATAACATCCACATAATGTCGACCCAGAGAGATTCCCAGCAGGGACAGGGGCACAAAGGGAGGTATAGACAAAATCCCACCATTAGATAAGAAGCTAGGGGCAGTTTTTGCTGTTGAGAGGAGAGTAAGTTTGCTTTAATAGAGTGAGCCCTGGTAGCTCTAGGACACTCCTGGGCAAGTCCTTGCTCTTCCTCATCTCTTAAGTAAATTTGCTTTAATAGAGTGAACCCTGGTAGCTCTAGGACACTCCTGGGCAAGTCCTTGCTCTTCCTCATCTCTTAAGTAAGTTTGCTTTAATAGAGTGAGCCCTGGTAGCTCTAGGACACTCCTGGGCAAGTCCTTGCTCTTCCTCATCTCTTAAATAAGTTTGCTTTAATAGAGTGAGCCCTGGTAGCTCTAGGACACTCCTGGGAAGTCCTTGCTCCTCCTCATCTCTTAAGTAAGTTTGCTTTAATAGAGTGAACCCTGGTAGCTCTAGGACACTCCTGGGCAAGTCCTTGCTCTTCCTCATCTCTTAAGTAAGTTTGCTTTAATAGAGTGAACCCTGGTAGCTCTAGGACACTCCTGGGAAGTCCTTGCTCCTCCTCATCTCCTAATTGTGGATGGGTAACACAACAGGACTGCGTGGGTTTAATAAAAACTATGAGAAAACTGTCTGGGTAAGAAGGTGAGAGTGGACTTGGGAGTAGCTAGAGTGTGAACATGATAAAAATTCATGGTAGGAAATTCTCAAAATATTTGTAAAATACTTTAATATATTTTATCATGATTAGGTATGAGGCAAATGAAGACATGGTTTTAAATACATAAGCAGTGTCAACAAGGATTTCCCTTTAAAATATGCATGTTGTCCTAGGCATAATGAGATGTTAAATAAATAGAAATCCTATCATACATTCATTGTCAGACCATAAAACCTGATAACATTATTTTTGCTGGAATAAAATGTATAGATATTGCCTAGCTGATGTTTTATGGCACACCTTTATCATATTAAATATTACAAGGAAATGATCTACAAGACATTTAATTATGAATACTTGATTAAGCAATATGAATAAATTCATTTTTTCAAAGTACAATATATAACCTTCAAAATTATATGTGCTACAATATTATAAAAATGGGCTATGTGATAAAACAAACTTAATTAACAAATGAGCAGACCATCAAAAGTCAGACAACTTGATTGTTCTCCCAGTCTGTAATCTATGAAACTTATAAATTTAATTAAAGAATATGACTCCCCTAAATTTCTGAGCATGTGTGTTTGTGAAGAGCATTTCAATCTTCATTGTAATACTTTGGAACAAAATATCCATTAACACAGCCTTTCTTTCTCATAATACTTTGGCAGCTTATGAGTTATACTTTCTCACAATAACTTAAATAAAAATATTTCCCAAACATTTGATGCAAGATCAGGGGTTTTCTTGGTTATGGATCTACTTAGGAGAGGAACTGCAACCTAGTGTAAGACAAAATAAGGGTGAATCACTCTTGTGCTAGACAGAATTTAAAAAAATCTCTTAAAGCCAGACAGAAATCAATATTTATTTACTTTTTAAAAACACACAATTTCTCAGCCCCAGTGACTGTTAATTGCTTATTACAGAAGAACACATTGTCCAGATAAAATGACTGAGTTTGCACAGAAAAAAAATAACCTTCATATTTCACAGAAATGGTTTAGTTTAGCCATTGAGCCTCTTTGATGATTTTTTTATGTCCTTGTTATGACTGCTTCAGAAGACAGAGGAAATGTGTTTTATTGTTCATTTCTCTTTAGAAGCCTTGGATGTTTTTCTCAATACACACATGCATAGGCAGAGTATGCTCTTTAGAAGGTTGCACTGGACTAAGCATTTCTTCTTATGAAAATACTAGAAAACAAAACACCTTTGAACCACTGTCAGGTGCTTATAGAAGAGACTTCACTGTCCTCCATAGTTACATGATTATTGATCAGGCTACTTGGGACATTCAAAAACTAAAAATATCATGATCTCCTTCAGGTAAGGAAGTTTCTTCTGTATTTATAATTAAATTAATGCTTTTGGAATTTCCTTCTTTTCTGAGAGTGAAGAAAACATATGTGCCATCATGCACCTTCATTCAATCATTCCTGGAGCAGTGTTTGTAGATTCCTGAGCATCATTTAGATGCCATTCCAAGTATGGAAGACACAGCAGTAAGCAGACTCAGTTCTTCTCTTTGAGATTACATTCTAGTGGTTATATAAAGGATATTAGAATAGATGCATTTATAAGTATGTAGATCCATAAACAATGTGTATATGTATATATATATATATATATATATATATAGAGAGAGAGAGAGAGAGAGAGAGAGAGAGAGGTAGATAAATTGAGATACGGGAGGAGTGAACAGTGCCTGGAAAGGAGAAGAATCACATTTGACCTACAACATCTACCACAGACATCACTGAAAATACAATATTGATGTAAAACCTAAAAGTAAAAAGCACACACACACACACACACGCACATGCACACCTGCACACACACACACATACACACACACACACACACACACACACTGAAACCAAGAAGGCTCTAGACAGAAAGGAAGCAGAATCTAAGGACACTATGTACATGGAATATGGCTGATCTGCAAAAACAAATTTTGAAGAAGAATGAGTTTGAATTAGTATTTTAAAACAGGTGACATTTCATGCTGGAGGTGATGTAGAACAAAGACAGTACTTACCCACTCCTTCTGAGAGGGAAAACTTGTACAGCCATTCAATATGGCTCTTACTGAGAAAGATGGGAATTGACCTACCTCAGAATCTAGCAATGCCATTCTTGGTCACATACCTATTCTACCATAAGGAAATGTTTTCAACCCTGTTCATAAACCCTGTTTATAAAAGGCAATAATTGGGAACAATCTGGATGTCTGTCAATAGATGAATTGATAAATAAATACAGTACATTTAAACAATGGAATATTGTCCAACATTTTTAAAAAATTACATCATAAAATTTGCAGGCATATGTATGGAACTAGAAAATAATAATTTTTAGTAAGGTAGCACGAACTCAGAAAGATAACTTTGGTATGGATTTGCTTATATGTGGATATTACCCATTAAATAAATGATAGCTAAGATATAATTTGTAGACCCAGGGATTTTAGGTATAGAGGAAGGTAGAGCATTTGAGGGATGGTATGGAAATCTAGTACAGTGGAAACTTAGTAAAATATATGAAGGTGATATTAATAAAGTATCTAAATAGTGAGGGAGATAAGAGTCCCGACTGGACATCTCCTACCACCAAATGAAGAAGTGGGTTACATCTAAGTTGTTGGCTAAAAGGGTCCCATGGGAATTCCTAAACAACCCAGGCTATTGCCAGAACAATAGATTTCTCTCCACAAACTGACATTGCTCAAGACAGCATTGCTGAAGACAGCATACTTACAACTCATTGAACATCAAAAGATTAATCTGGTGGCTACATATAGCCATCACCACTGTATTCTAGTGCCTTTGGTATGGAAAGATACTGTGCCAGCTACCCAAAGAGAATCATAAACATTAACCAAGCAACAAAATTGTTCATCTACAATCTGACCTGTCTATAGAATATGCCAAGGCAATAGTGGCACACAACTGTCGAAGTAATCAATACCTGATTTGGCTTAAAGCTCACTCCAATAGATGAGGCCCATACTGTGTGAGTTACCAAGAGTCAGAGTCTAGATAACCCAGAGACAGTTACAGCCAAATACTACTGCTGTTTAAAAGTAATAAAGAAAGATTCCAACAATATTCTGCTATACCCATAGATCAGGAAAGCTTCCTCTTATGCAGACAGGAACAAATTAAAAGTACCACAGCCAGTCCTTAAACACATACACACATACACACATACACACATACACACATACACACATACACAGTGTGAGGGGGGATGTAGAAGGGAGGGAGGGAGAAGAAGAGAGAAAAAGACAGACAGACAACAGACCTTGGATTACAGTTTTAAATGGGTTATGAATCCTACACTGTAATGTATAAATATAACTATGTAAACAGGTATTAGAGTGGGTAAAGCCTAAAAATTAAAAAGGAAACTAAGATAGGGCAATATTAAATGATGAAGAAGCAGGAAGTTTGACAAAAGGACAAATGAGTCAAGAAAGTGAATGTAAGGCTAATAATCGTTTGCTAGCTTCAAATTCTTCATAGCTTTGCAGAGTGGTATGTGCATGGGGTAGACATGTGAATTCAACTTCCTATATCTTGAAGTAGTAAGAACTATTTTACACTCCAAAATAAACCAACATATGCTATTCTTTGTGGCTATGACTTTTTAAATTCCATTGACCATTAGTACAGGAGGAATTCGACATGGTGGATGAGTGACTGGGTCCATTATTCACAGAGACTCACCTAGATGAAGTAAGCATTTGTAAAAATTGTTCTAGGGAAATGAGTTTTGTGAGCTCTTTTTTTTCTCTCTTAAGTATGATAAGAAATCACTGTATTGTACAATTATTTAATATAAATATTTCATTACTATACAAAACCACAAGTATTATTTTTAAGGCTAACGTAATGAAGAAACTGTTTCTGAGACTCCATCTTCACTCTCCTAGACCGGTCCCAGAAGGCAAGGAAGGAAAACTCCCAGGATAGCCTGTGTCAGTGCTAGTGTGAGACATGATCCTTTTAATGTGTACTTGTTTGCCACGCCCACTCATCTATTCCAGTTAAATCCACAATATCGGGGGTAAAAGCCTGATTAAGGATAAGAGGCATTATGGCTCCAAAAGGAGTTCTGTGCCTCCTGGGTATTCAGACAGTCGCTGGCATCTCCTAACTCAGACGTGTTCCAGTTGACGTCTTTCCAGTTGTCAACACACCCTCTTATTTAGGCATAAAGGTACCCCAAGAAATGATTCGTAAATGGCTAAGATTGGGCATTGTTTTCCTGGCCAGCAAAACGTTTCCAACCTATCCTAATTTAATTCCAAGCTGTCCTTAGCTTGGAATTTCTCTCAAGGAATCTGCCTTATCAGATAGAATGTCCTCAGAATTAGCAACAGAGGTCAGGCATCATTGCTTACTGTTAACATAGTTAGAATTCTCAGGCAGTTCCACAGAAGAAAGAACTGTTTTACATACTAGAGAATAATTGAAGGGCTTCCCTCACTTAAGGGCATTAGCAGGAACTACTAGATTGGAACTTCCTGGTGCTTGCCTTCAGCAGACCCAGATAATTAGCATAGGAATACAAAATAGCCCCAGCAGGGAGGGCTCCACTGCTCTTCTGCCTGGTTCACACCTGGACACCTGATCCTACTGACCTTGATGTGGTGGTCATTTGCCTATGTGACCTCAGTCTTGCTCTCTGATCCTATTGACCTCGCCTGCCTACATGACTCTTGTCATTCACCCTGTTTTCTGTATACCATATAAGCCTGGTTTTTACTTTGTGCATTAGACTCACATTAGCTCTCTGACTTGAACCAGAACTTAAATGGACTAGGACTTAGATTCATGCAGTCCACAGTCCCCTGGGCCCAGAGTGCATGGGGCTGGGGGTGGGGGGGCGTTCAGCACCAGTCCAGAAGAGATGGCTGCTGCTTTAGACCCAGTGTGTTTCAGATAGCCTCAGATGTACCTCGACTACTGAGCTGCCAGATTTTTCATTCCTCTTTTGCAATGACTGTAAAAGTCTGATGCCATTTTTAAGAAATACATTCAGATCCTGTACTTCATTTGTCATCTCTGCCATCATTTCTTCACCTATGCCTTGTCCACCTGACTAGGACCCCATTTCTCCTGCGGGTTGAGGGAGGCCCTGATCGGCTGGCCTGCCGCACTTATTTATATCCATTACTCCATAATCATGTCAATAGAGACAAACACCTTTAGAAGTAATGCTGTCATTACTAAGGACATAACAAGGAATCAAAGTTTTGAGAAAACTAAGTCAAAATTGCTTTTCTATGAATGAATTTCTGAAACGCATATGACATATATTCTGTGCGGATAGCAGATTTACCAAATTCTAAAGATCATCCTGGGTTGGATGTTTGGAAACTCCTGAGGGGAGGAAAGAAGGCCTTTAAGTTTTTTAATCTACTGCCAACAGGAAAGAGAGTACAAGAGCCTTCTTTTAATCTTCTCACAGAGCACGTGCACGTGGGATGATTTAATTTTCTCTCGTTCTGTGGTTCCGCTGACTAAATGCTCAGGTGTGACATTTCACCCATATGGATCAACATGGTGGTACACTCTCCCTTGCTCTCGTGTATATATTAGTATGACGATCTATCTCTTTATTTCTCTGCATGTCTTCTAAGGAAAGAATACAATGGGGTTAAACAAAGGGGATCAAAAACATTTGGTGCATACTATTAAAGTCAAAATCAAGACTTGAATGTCTAACAAGATTTTCCACATGATCATCTTAACTCTTGTACAGTTCCGGCTTAGTAACCTTACAATAATGCCCAGCTAAAATAGGTCAATTATTAGTATGTACACAAATAGTGCATATGGAATATAACTTTATTCTTTTTTTTTTTCTGGTTTTTCGAGTCAGGGTTTCTCTGTGTAGCCCTGGCTGTCCTAGAACTCACTCTGTAGACAAGGCTGGCCTGGAACTCAGAAATCCTCCTGCCTCTGCCTCCCAAGTGCTGATATTAGAAGTATGGATCACCACTGCCCAGCTAACACTG
>NW_022196915.1:100488498-100499315 GCF_008632895.1 Mastomys coucha | reverse complement strand
TGAAAAAAAAAAAAAACACCTCCCTATCAGATCATGAATTTCTGAATTTGTTCCCCGGTTGTTTGGTACATACCTTCCATATCATATTCAACTTAGCAATTTTATTTCTGCAACTTTGATAGTATTAAATACCTCAGGATTTCCCACAGTGATCTCAGCATTCTTGGGAGTTTTACTCTTTGTTCCTAAGCATTTCACAGCAGGCAAGCGCAGTGGCTTGAATGCATACTTCTACATGCATTTACTTTTACTTAGGCTTATTCTTACTTAAGAATAAATTGTTTTGTATTGTTTTGCTTAGTTTTTTTATTTTTTGCTCCCCCTTTTTGTTGGTGGAAAGAACTAGCAGTTGATGGCATTCTTTATCTTCACTCTCTTAAGATGATTTTTGACCCATTTTTATATGTCTGTTTCCTACCAACTTTTTTGTTTACCTTAAAGGGAAACTTGACTACTGGAAGACATTCTTATTATTTGTATGTATTCTTACCCTCTTGGGGTTTTGTTTTGTTTTGTTTTGTTTTTTGTGCCTATTTCGATTTATCTTTGTGTTTCTACTTTTGTAACATACTACTGTGAAGAATGGTTTCTCCTTTAAAATATCATGTCTGCTTGCTTTATTAATTCGGTAAACTATAAGTTTCACTTTGTGGCTCACTGATTGTTACTCAATATGAATTCTATGTTCTACTCTGAGTTCAGTATGAAAAGAAGATATTTATTTCCTTTTCAGAGCAGATTAAAATTTCTTCCTGGGATTCAAGGTGAAAATGCATTAAATTGCTGAGTGCAGCAGAACTGGTCATTTTTTCAGTTGCCCCAATGTATGTAATGCTCTTGATATATGTACAAGGAATTTTGTGGAGAAATCAGGTACAGTAAATTAAAATGACTTGTTATATTTTTTACAGTAATTTTGGGATACTCTCTAATGTCTTCTGCTATGCAAAAATCTATCAACCACATTTCACATTTCTTAAAAATATAAAATAGATTCCAAAACTAAAATCTTAGAAGACAAAGATAATCCCCATCTCATTACCTGAGGGTAGAAATGTCACCTGCTCAGCAGATGGTCACAATCATGTCTTTGGAAGAAGGAGTCGCTGACTTTTAAGCAGCTGTGAACATTTTTTAGAATTGTTTTATTTTATTTACGCATTTACCTTCTCAGAAAGCCTGCCAAAGAAAACTGTAAGCACCCACATCACCCAGTCAGTCTGCAGATGAGCTAGAGCTTCCCTCAGGAAAGCTGTGCTAGGATGTTACAATCTCTACTGAGGAGTCAGTTCTATATGCCAATGTGAATATAAAGTGCATAAGAAGTAAGATGTTGAACTGAGCATGCTCCGGAATATGCTTGTTTCTGCAGGTGATGATGCATATGAAATGTTCTCTGAGCCGAATCTCTCTGCCTCCTGTATTCAGACAGACCTCACTTTGGGGAGTTATGCTCATAATTCACAGTGCTCTCCTGACCCACTGCAAGCAATGGGTCATATATCATTCAGTTATCTTCCTGCACACATTGAGCTTCAGAGACGCCAAGGTATGAACACATTGTGTGTAGTTACAGAAAAGTTGTGGGCAAATGCCACAGAGTGCTGTTTCAGCTGTCTGTGGAACTGTAGCTACTCTAAGACTATCTCGAAAGCCCTGATTCCCTATTTCTAACTTGGAAATATACAGTATGATATTTGCACAGTGGCGAAATTACTTACTGACAGTTGCTCCAAATTGAGTCTGCCATTATCTGGCACACCTATCCAGAAGCTATTCAGTTTCAGCATATGTATTTCAAATTTTGTTCATCATGCAAACCATGCAAACTTTTCGTGGCCTAGCCTAAATGTAAGCAATTCAGCTAAATAACTTTATTAAGAAAAAAAGATATCAAAAAACTTAGTTTATAAGCATTTATATAAATATCAATTCCACCTCCTTATTATTATAATAAGATATTATTTTAAAATGCAGGAGTTTCACAAATCAGGTTTTATTATGAGATTAAAATAACAGAAAATCCAAATTAATTTTTATAAACCATTTTATAATAACTTCATTTTTTCAATAACAAAATTAAAGGCTTTTGCCTTTAATTATCATATAACAATTATTTTCTCCAAAACTTTAGTGTAAATTGGATCTTTTAGTGTTATATTAGCAACCTTGATATAATATCTTTGTTCATATCAGCTGGTGTATTATAGTATAGCTTTCCCTAATAGGCAAAAAAAAATATCTATAGGTGACAATATTTGAAAATGGTCGTCCAACTGGGTTTCCTCTATAGGAAAAGTTTGGAGTTAGAAGCCTTAAGGACCTCAGACACTTTCAGATTTTTAAAAGATTTCCATATATATAATAAGATGTATTTGGGGTATACCTAAGACTAAGCACAAAATTTATGAGTGTTTCACATACACATAGTTTGAATGGAATTTTACACATTTAAAATTTTATTTTATCCATGAAATGAAGTCTCACATGTAAGATAATGTGAATTTTCTATCTGTCTTAGTGGTATGCAAATATTTTCTGCTTTTGGAACTTTTTTTTATATATGTGAGGTAGGGATGCTCAATGTGTACAACAGGATACTTCATCTGCAATATAAAGCTTGAAAAATAGCAGCCCTCTCATATTGAGACAGCAAGAGGATCCTTCAGCTAACTTTAACATTGTGTGTTCTGTTGAACCAAGCCTAAATACATATGAGTATTTATAAGATAAAACAAAATAGTTTGGGCCATGATATAAGTTTTAATAAGAGTTAATTTTACCAGCAGTGATTCCTTCTGTGGAACTAAGCTGAGGCTAGGAAAGGGGCAGTTTCACTGGGACAGCACCTCAAATATGCAACAGTACTGACAATTTCACCTGCAAATTCCTAAAACAAACAAGCTAAAACACTTAGAGCTTGGAAAGTGTGAGGATGACTGTGATAAAGCCAAAGTTCGACATAGGTATTCAAGGAAGATACACTTTCTAAAATTCTAATGAGTCTGGCATAGTGCTGGGTGTGTGGCGAACATTTAAGGGCTGACAGAGATTATTTTATTCTTTGCCTCCTACTATGTGGCTGTCATCGTGGTGTGTAAGTGGTCGGAGCAAGCCACCAAGAATCTTAGACCTTTCAGATCTAGCATAGAATGTAACATTGCCTTGCCTTACCTTGCCTTGCCTTTTGGATCTGGGGTAGAATGCAACATTGCCTTGCCTTTTGGATCTAGCATAGAATGTAACATTGCCTTGCCTTTCGGATCTGGCGTACGATGTAACCTTGCCTTGCCTTTCGGCTCTAGCATAGAATGTAACTTTGCCTTGCCTTTTGGATCTGGTGTAGGATGTAACCTTGCCTTGCCTTTCAGATCTAGCATAGAATGTAACCTTGCCTTGCCTTTCGGATCTGGTGTAGGATGTAACCTTGCCTTGCCTTTCGGATCTGTTATAGGATGTAACCTTGCCTTGCCTTTCGGCTCTAGCATAGGATGTAACATTGCCTTGGCTTAAACAGTCCTTTACAGCCTCTTGCTCAAGTTCGAAATTATAAACCTTCTGCTCCCTCGGAATTCCAGAGCATGGTAGGTACTTTGCCTTTTTACCAGTGCCTGAAGAACTGTCTTCCTTGGTTATGTGCTTCCTAGATAATCTGGTCATCCACAGGGCCCTCAGACACTATGTATGTTAGCGACTCAACCTCACTAAGTTAGTGCCTTAAAGGAATAATCCCCATTTAAGAGCAGTTAAAGCGCAGTCAAGCAGAATGCCAACAAAACACTGAGTTTCCTACAGTCTTTCAAATAATTGCAATTTTATGAAAACAAAGCAATAATACATTCTCATATGTTTCCTATATTAGATTCACTTTCTCTTGGCCTATAGACTTCATATCTATTAATTTGACTAAAAGTTGAATTTCATTAATTCACAGCACTTTTCAGCCTTTCCAGGTACCTGTTTCTCCACTCAGATGTGGCACTGGCTTTTAAAAAACTGATATATGCACACAGCATTTGTGTTCAGTATCTCTAAAAACCTCACCTTTCACAGAAGCACATGCTGACAAGCACTTTCTGTGGGGAATAACAGAAATGAGAATGACTACTTAGGAGTGAGGCATTTCAGCAGGTTGAGACAGATGGAAGTTATTATTATCCTTAAAGTTTTTACTAAAGATTAGATTCTTGAAAAATGTTAGATCCGATTTTATTGTGAAGAATAGAAGCTCTCGAGAATTGAGCATGCCTCACACAGATCACTAGCCTGATTTTAGTTGCACAGAAATATCCTAAATTAGATAGAGAACTTTTCAGTTTCTTGTACTAATCAGTGATTCTGGTCATTTAAGATTTAATATAACTCTTTGAATTATTAGAATCTTCTTAAAATATAGAAAACGGGATTTAGAAATGTTAGGCATTTCAGTGTTAATACAGTAGAATGAAGGGCAGTGGTTAATCTACAGTTTTCTTCTCTGTGAATATCATTTCATTTATAAGTGTGTGTAAAATCCAGTTATGGTGTTCTAAGTAGATTCTGAGAATTATGAATATTCTAAAACACTGCCAAGTGTATATAAAAAGGGGACTCACTAGCTTGGTTATTTGGTTGAGGTTTCATTTTGCTTTAGAGAAGTTTGAGCCTATGGCTACTGCATTAAAGTAAAAACCACCATAGATTGTCAGGAAAACAATATGACTGAGACAGATGCAGATACTCACAGCTAACCATTGGACTTAGCCTGGGACCCAAATGAAAGAGCTAGGGGAAGGGCTGAAGGAGCTGAAAGGGCTTGCAACCCCATAGAAAGAACAACAATATTAATTAACCAGATCCCTCAGATTTCCCAGGGATTAAACTACCAACCAAAGAGCATGGGCAGGTCAATGGCTCCTGCTACATATGTAGCAGAGGATGGCCTTATCTGATGCCCAAAGAAAGGGGGTGCTAGAGGGATGAGGCAGGCTTGGGTGGGTGGGTTGGGGAGCACCCTCTTACAGGCAAAGGGGAGCTAAAATATAAACAAAAAATTAGAACAAATAATAAAAGAAAATAAAATCCAGTAACATTTTTTTAGATTTATTATTCGTTTATTTTACATATGTGAGTATCTTGCTCGCATACCTATCTGGACAGGATATACATAGGTTAGAAGAAGGCAACAAAGCCCTTGAATCTGGAGTTGTTGATGGATGTGAGCCACTATGTGGGTGCCTACAAGTAAATTTGTGTACTCTGCAAAGTAAAACATACCATTAACTACTGAGCTGTCTTCCCATCCCCCAAGAGTTTAAGGAAAATGAAATGCAAATTTTAAATATTATGTCATAGTATTCCTCACTGTATGGTATTGAAAATTATAATGCAGTCATGTGGAAATAAAACAAATCAAAATTTAAAAAACTAAACATATCAACCACATATACAAAAATTTGAGTCTATCGGAGGGCCTCTTGTGAATTCCTAAACACCTGAACAGCCAAAGCAGTCTTTAGTAGGAAGAGGGGGAAAACTGAGGTTTGTGTTGTCCGGAGAAGCAAGGCCGTCTTGATGCTTAGTTTACAACCACTGATGCCCCACTATGACAGCAAATCTGAAGACTGTCCTCCATCACCCCAGGCCATGACAGAAGGGGGAGGGAACCTTAAAGTGCCATTTTCCTAAGTTTGAATACATTATCAACCCATAACCTTTAAATCATTTACAATGTTTTCAATTAATAATAAATTTTAAAAATCAAGTTATAAAAACAAAGAGGAAGACAAATAAAACAAGGATAACAAAAACAGCCTCAGTAAAACTGCAGATAATAGAGCTATTAGTCTCAGAGATGAGTAGACTAAACCTGAGATGTAGAGATTTCTTATTTTAGGATGGCTTTTAAAAAAACTATTGATCGGTTTATTTATTTACATTTCAACTGTTATCCTGCTTACTGGTCTCCACACCCCCTCCCCCTCCCCTTTGCTTCTAAGAGGGTGCTTCCCAACCCACCCACCCAAGCCTGCCTCACCCCTCTAGCACCTCCTTTCTTTGGGCATCAGATAAGGCCATCCTCTGCTACATATGCAGCAGGAGCCATTGACCTGGTCATGCTCTTTGGTTGGTAGTTTAGTCCCTGGGAAATTGGAGGGGTCTGGTTAATTAATGTTGTTCTTTCTATGGGGTTGCAAGCCCTTTCAGCTCCTTCAGCCCTTCCCCTAGCTCTTTCATTTGGGTCCCAGGTAAAGTCCAATGGTTGGCTGTGAGTATCTGCATCTGTCTCAGTCAGGTGCTGACAGAGCCTCTCAGAGGACAGCCACACCAGGCTCCTGTCTGTAAGCACATCTTGGCATCAGCAATGATGATGGGGTTTGGTGTCGGCTGATGGAATGGATCACATGGTAAGGAGGTCTCTGAAGGGCCTTTCCTTCAGCCTCTGTTCTATTTTTGTTCTTGCATTTCCTTTAGACAAGACAGTTCTGGGTTAATTTTCTTTTAGATGGGTGGGTGACCCCATCCCTCTACTTGTGGCCACTTGGAGCCATCTACTGGATGTGGTCTCTTCAGGTTCTGTCTCGTTGCTCTTGAATATTTTGGCTAAAGTCTCCCCCGTTGGTTCCTGGAAGCCTCTCACATTCCTGGAGTCTGGGACTTTTTAGCTGATCCCCAAGTTCCCCACCCTGCACTGGTACTTATTTCTATTTGTACTTTTGGCCCTCTGGACTTGCCTCCTGTTTCTTCCCATACCTGGTTCTGCTTCCCTGTCCCATTTTTTCCACCTAGATTCCTCCCTCCCTCTGCCTCCCATGATTATTTTGTTCCCCCTTCTAAGTGGGTTTGAAACATCGACACTTTGGTTTTCCTTCTTGTTAAGCTTTATATGGTCTTTGAGTTGTATCACATGTATTCTGAGCTTTGGGGCAAATATGGACTGAGTATATACAATCTATGTCTTTTTGGGTCTCGGTTATCTCACTCAGGATATTTTCTAGTTCTATCAATTTGCCAACAAAGTTAGCGTAGTCGTCCTTTTTAATAGCTGTGTATTCCACTGTATAAATGTACCACATTTTCTGTATCCATTCTTCTGTTGAGAGACATCTGGTTTGTTTTCAGCTTCTGTCTATTATAAATAAGGCTGCAAAGAACATAGTGGAGCACATGTCCTTGTTAGGTTTTAGAGCATCTTTTGGGTATATGCCCAGGAGTGGTATAGCTGGGTCTTCAGGTAGACCTATTTCCAGTTTATTTAGGAACTGCCAGATTGATTTCCAAACTGGCTGTACCAGCTTGCAATCCCACCAGCAATGGAGGAGTATTCCTCTTTCTCCACCTCCTTGCCAGCATCTGCTGTCATCTGTATTATTGAACTTAGTCATTGTGATTGATGCAAGGTAGAATCACAGGGTCATTTTGATTTGCATTTCCCTGATAACTAAGAATACTGAATATTTCTTTAGGCACTTCTCTGTCATTCGAGATTCCTCAGCTAAGAATTCTTTGTTTAGCTCTTTACCTCATTTTTAATTGGATTATTTGTTTTTCTGGAGTCTAACTGGAAGCAGCCAAGATGTTCCTCAACCAAAGAATGGATAAAGAAAATGTGGTAAATTTATACAATGGAGTATTACTCAGCTATTAAAAAATTATGTCAAAAAATTTGCAGTCCAATGCATGGATCTAGAAAGAATCACTCTGGATAAGGTAACCCAGACTCATAAAGACAGATATGGTATCTACTCCTTTATAAGTAGATATTAGCAGTAAAGGATAACCATGCTACATTCTACTGACCCGTAGATGCTAGGTAACAATGAGGACTCAAGGGGAGATTTGTGAATCTCACTTAGACGTGGCTAAGGGGAGGGGACACCACAGGGGTGGATGTCAGGATGGGAACAGAAGGTGTCAGTTTGGGGATGATGGAGATAAAAAAGTACTGGAAGATGCAACTGGAATGTCAGGGAAGCATTTCTGGGATAAGCTAGAAACCTTGAGCAATGGAAACTCACATAAGTCTGTAAGGGTGATCCTAGTTGAGACTCCTAGTGATGTTAGCTATGGAGCCTGAACCAGCCATGGCCATCTCCTATCAGCAGGCAAGACTTACATGGAGGGAATAAGGCACCAACCCAGCAACAAAACCTTCAACTTGCAGTTTTTCCTACCTACAAGTTGTGCCAGGGTAAAGATGAAGAAGAAATTAAGGAATGGTCCAATCAGGGACTGATCCAGCTTGAGATCCATGCCATGAGATGGAGCCTACTATCAGTTAATGATATTCTACTATACTTGCAAACAGGCAACTAACATAACAGTCATCAGAGAGGCTTCACCTAGCAATGGACAGAATCAGATACAGAGACCAATAGCCAAATACTAGACAGAACTTGGAAAATCCTGTGAAGGAGGGGAAAGAAGGATTGAAGGAGCCAGAGGGATTGACAACACCACAAGAAAACTGCAGTACGTAGGGGCTCACAAAGACTGGACTGCCAACCAGAAAGTATTTACAGGACAAACTTAGGACTCCTACACATAGGTAAAGTTTGTGTAGCTTGGTCCTTGTGGAGGATCTCCACAGCAGGACAGGCTGTCTCTGACTCGCTTGGCTGCCTTTGGGACTCTTTTTCCTACTGGGCTTCCTTGTCTATTCTCAATAGGAGAAGATGCACCTAGTCTTACTGCCACTTGGTATGCTAGGGTTAGTTGATATGTATTGAAGGCCTCCTGTTCGCTGAGGAGAAAGGGGGAAGGAGGGGTTGGAGGGGGAGGATTTTAGAGGTAGAGGGAAGACTGTGGAGGGGGAATCTCAAACTGCTTTTGTAATGTAAAATTAACTAATTAATTAAAAAAACAGCACCCAATCAATAAAGATGAAGATACTCACAGATGATCATTAGACTGAGTCTGGGGACCTCAACTGAAGAGGTAGGGAAAGTACTGAAGGAGCTGAAGGGGATTTCAACCCCACAGGAAGAACAACAATATCAATCAACCAAATCCCCCAGAGCTCCCAGGGACTAAACCATCAACGAAAGAGTACACATGGAGGGACCTGTGGCTACAGCTGCATATGTAGCAGAGGATGTCCTTCTCTGGCATCAATGGGAGGAGAAATCCTTGGTCCTGTGGAGGCTTGAGGCTCCATAGAAGGGGGATGCTAGAGGGGTGAGGTAGTTGTGGGTGGGTGGAAGAGCACCTTCTTAAAGGCAAAGGGGAGGGAGATGAGATTGGGGTTTATGGAGAGGAAACCAGGAAGTGGGGCAACATTTGAAATGTAAGCAAATAAAATAACCAATAAAAAATGAAAAAAGAAAATGATCACTATAAAGTGAGTGTATATAATTTTCAAAGAATAAAAAGTTTTTATAAAAAAGTTATAAAGTGTTGATTATAAAATAAGCCTAGCATGGAAAATACTAAAATAAAGAAATTTATGAATTGCTTTGATCGTGATGAGACACCACTAAATAAAAAATATTTACCTGGTAGATGAGTGTGCAGGAAACATGCAAAAGCAAGTAGAGTAACAGGAAATACTTGGAAAAAACTTATAAAAAGGCATCCAGGGATGTCTGAGAAAATGTGTGCACTTAAATGCTTGGAGGACAAAAGAGAGAATCTGGTAGAGGAAAACCTGGGAAAGACAGAATTTAGCTTTAACACACACTGTAAGCATCAAATTTCACAAACTCTATATAGATTGAAAAATATATTCTACATTCTTATAATAAAATATAAAATCCAGTGACAAAGAGAAAATAAAACATCTCTCCCTCAGAAAAACAGGAGAGTGCAAGATTCCTCACAGGAATGATAGATGTCAGAAGATAATGAAACAACATCCAAGAGCAGAAATAGATAAGCTTCCGTTTGGCATTTGGCATCTTGTGAAGATAATCCTTAATGTGAAAGACTCCTCAGTTCTCCTTAGTTAGTTATTATACATTGTATGATAATATATTTTTCATATAAGTCCAAACCATATTACGTATTCTGTAAAATCTGCACAGATGCATTGAATAACAATTGCTCTCCAGTCTTAGCCTCATTATCTATGTATGGGTCACCATAAGGGAATATATGGAACTCAAGCATTATGACACAGGGTTGCAAGTGTGACCGCAGAGCAGTCTCAGCAGTAATGCATAGAGAAGTTAGCATTTTGTCCAAAACCATTCCATGAGAACATGGTGTGGCTGCTGCTTCTCACTCAGTGCCTGAGAACATGGTGTGGCTGCTGCTTCTCACTTAGTGCCTGAACATTCAAGCACACAACACAGCGTCATTTTTGCAGTCAGAACTGAGAGTTATTTACTGGTCTCAGTGCTGTGTTAGGAGCACTTACTTTTTGTTTAATAGCAGTAAAATGCACAGCACTATTCAGAATGAAGTAAATTACAGCTTCAAATATGTCCAGCTATACAAATAATATAATCTAAAAATGAGCATATTTAAGTTGTGATGGAGATAACATAACCTCAATGCTCTCGATAACAAAGATATTTCTTTTTATTTAGTACAGGCTCTCTTTGAAATCAGAATCCTCTTTCCCTACCCTCCAGACTCCTAAGACCCACTGACTTCTTCATAAGAACCTACTTACTAAACTTCACAAGAATTTTATTGTTTTACCCAATTATTTGGAGCAGAGAATAAAAGCGTATATATCTTAGGTTGTGACTCCAATGGTTTGTGAGATCTAGAGGCATGCTTCCAGTTTGGCACCAGAACAAAAGCAAATTCTTATTTTAATTGTTTACTGACTTAATAAAGCCATCTTCAGACTTCAAATATAGACAGATAATTGTTATTGTTGTTGTTGTTGA
>NW_022196915.1:100457648-100488488 GCF_008632895.1 Mastomys coucha | reverse complement strand
GAAGGGGTAGAGGAAAATGAAGGAGAAGAAGGAGGAGGAGGAGGGGAAGAAGGAGGAAGAAGAGGAGGAGAAGTAGTCAAAGAAGTCAAAGAAGCTGGATAAGGAAACTGTAAAACATGGTGTAAGTTATTCATACACAGGCTTCCAAATCAAAACACTCTGAACTAATCAAGGATCCTGAATGGACAAATTCATAAAACTGGACATCTAACAGACAGAATGAAACTCCAGAATATTCAAAACTAAACTTATTTTTATATAGAGAAAGCAATTCTTAAAACAGAAACCAAGGTTGATTCCAGACAAAATTCTGAAACAGATTTTTAAACAGATGACTTTGGTGCAATTAAAAATGGAATGAGTGAGCCTCAGTATGCTAAGCACTCATTTCCGTTGCTCTGGCAATCTCAGGGAATTTGAGGGGAAAACTAGAATATGCATTATGTCTTAGGTAAGCCGAGGCCTTTTATCATATATTTTGGAGGAGGTGAAAATGGTGAATTTGATAGCAGAATGTTGATTGGAGTTATATGATTGAAAGAAACAGTGTATTTGGAATTAATTAAGAATCAATAATTGAAGTCTCTCAAAGTTTTGTGTTCCTCTGTTTTCTCTCTGTTCATTAGAACACTCAGTAAATATCTGGCTAGTTTCTCTGAATAGCATGTGTATGTATAATGTAAGTCATTCATTAGCAATGTTTCTGATACTTTATGAATACATGAAGTGGTGAAAGAAAGAAGTATTGGGTGCTATAACATTATTTCAGTGGAATTTTATGGGAAAAGGTTTTTTCCCCATTGAGGTGAAAAAAATATTACCTTTAGTTTTCTATTGTAAAGACACTGGTGTCCCCATGCTTGACTTTTATTACTTTGAACCAACCACTGATTCATGAGTAACATCTTCACAATGTAGGCAAAGTGACACACACTGTTGAGAAATTCAGAAAAACGTTCTCCATTCCTAGTTGTAGCAGTTGTGGTTCCTGTGTAAAGCACACCCTGACTATACAATTGCCTCTGTTCCGGTTTTCTGTGTAAAGCACACCCTGACTACACAATTGCTTTTCTTCTGGTTCCTGTGTAAAGCACACGCTGACTATACAATTGCTTCTCTTCTGGTTCCTGTGTAAAGCACACCCTGACTACACAATTGCTTCTGGGATTTATATAATTGTGTTTCCCTGTACCTTTTTATTACATTTGCTTCATTTGTCTTCTCATTTTTGACTGCTTTTATATGTTATCCTGTATCAACTGCCACTTGATACATGATCTTTAAAAATCCTGGCCATCTTCTTATATCCCACCTAAGAACTAAGGTGTCTGGACTATGAAGGTCCTTCACTGTAACTGACAATTTCAAGTGTACTGAAGATTTCCTATCAAGTATATGAGATGCTTTGAGATCAGATCAAAAAGAAAGGAATCAGGTTTTCACCTATATAAAAGAAAAATCACTTTGATGGAAGTACAATTCAATGTGTATATAGATAAATCCCAGGGCAGCATTGCCAAGCATTCCAAAGTGTGTGTTAAAGTGTACACATATCCACATGCCACCACCCCACGCACATAGACAGAGAGACAGAGACAGAGAATCATACACAGTCACACACATAGTTGTTGACTTTTGAAATTAAAAATTGAATGGGAAAAGTACCTGAGTACACTGATTAGTTTTTGTCAACTTGATACAGACATAGGCACATATAGACAGAGAGAATCTGAACTGAGGCATTGCCTCTACTAGCCTGGCCTGTGGCATTTTGTGGGGATTATTTTTTATTGTTAATTTGTGTTAGAAGGCCAAGCCCACTGAGGGCTTGTCTCCCTTTGGCAGGTGGATCAGGCCTGAATATAAAAGTAGATGAGCAAGCCAGTACATAGCATTCCTTTATGGTTGCTGGTTAGTCCTATCTCCAGGTTCCAACTTGGGCTCCTACCCTGGCTGCTCTTCATGACAATCATAACTTACAGCTATATAAACCTTTCTTACCCAAGTTGTCTTTCTTCTTCTTTTTTTTTTTTCAGTTTATTCTTACATTTTTTTTCGGTGTACGTTATCAAGTTCAGTACATAGGTAAGGAAACCTGTGATAATAGATGCATATTTGACAACATGAATACCAGTCTTATACTAATAAAATAAGGCATTAACAACTGTGCAGTATTTAGAATAATAATTGCATGTTGGAGGATAATATGATTCTCACAGAGTGATAATTACATAGTATTATATGTTAATGATAATGGCTAATATCCCTAAATTAATGAGACAGGATGTGATGTTTAAAGCATTCAGAGTCTAGATGACATGCCTTTTATCACATCTGAACTATTTCTAGTACATGACAGGTAATAGGTACTCAAAGACACTCATTTACCAGTAATCGTTGAGTGCATAAATTTCTCCCTAAGTAAAAACCATATGTTCATTAAAAGACCATCAGGGTGCTTCTTCATCTACAGCATTCAAAGTCACCATTTACTAACAATTGTATTACTTTTACATAAGACGAATCCTCTTTTTATGCTGGTGTCATGAATTCTTTTTGTTCTTCTGACGCCAGGGTTGTAATCTAAGTCAAGTGTGCTTATGGTTACCTGAGCTATGTATGACTAGGAGGCTGCAAATCACAATCAGACACGAAAGAACACTAGAACAGAAAGACCGTTTAATTTCCATAACAGTTCTTTAACAGATTCTTTTTTCTTTGCATGAGAAAGGTTTTAGGAACACATTTAGAAACTCATTTTCTAAAGCCTCCTGGTAGAAGTGGGTATTCTTATGGAGACAAGAAGGCATATGGCCAATGAGACTCTCTAGTTACAGCTTCCAAATGAAGATAATGAGACAGGGGAGTGGGTAGAAAGATGTCTAGAAAGCTGTAGCCTTGACTTCGTTTTTCTTTTCCTCTTGCTATTTTATGACATGAAGAAAGTACCTTTCTATTTTGAATGCTAATTATCCTAACTGTATAAAGGGCCTAGACATATCTAAGACAGCAACAGCGATTACTGCAGTTCTCAAATGAGGTTATGTGTGTCTGTCTACTGCAACAGTGTAAAAATAAGTCCTGCCTTGATGTTTGGACCATGAAGCAGTCAGTCAAGGAACGGAGAACAAAGAGACGCTTTCAGCCTCATCAGAACAGACTGCCTAGTGTATTCTAGAACACCATCTCTGATCCTTGAATTGACTCCTGTCACAGGTCTACATTTTATCTTTCTCCGGCTTGCTGAATGTATTTTGAGTTTCCTGTGATAACTGTGACCTTAAAACAATCAGTATCTGTCCTGCACTGTAACATGGATTGTGATTTTTCTTGTTTAATGTCTGGTCTGCTGTGACAGCCTGCCGCTCTGTCTCGTTCTAATCAGCTTTTGTCTGAAGAATGAGATTTCCTGTTGTTTAGAATCCTGTGCAGTAAATAGGTTTTCAAGTACGCGTGCGAAACCCTTGGGGTCTTTGAAACAGACATTCAGGTGAGAGGTTTCTCTGCTTCCTTAGGCACAGATTTTTGGACAAACCCAAGTAAACATAGCAAAGAGCTCCAATCTCTCTGCATTGCTCTATGAACTTCAAGCTTTCTCATAAATACATGATGCACTCTGAGCAATGTTTTTGTTATATATATTTGAAAACAGGATGCTTCTGTTTTAGTATAAAATTAATGTTTGTTCCTGGGTTGAAAGGTGAAGACTTCTACATCTCTTTCTGAGGCTAACAGAACAATGAAATCGAAATACTCATCTAGAAGCTTTAAAGCTCAGTATGCTGAAGGAAAACAACAAAATGGAGAGTTCCCGGTCACATAAAAAATAGGTATGCAGTTAATGGACCTGAGATTTAGCCAACAACTCTGAGAACCTATCATTTGTCATATAGAACAATAACAATCTTTTTAAAACTAAAAAACACCTCCCCTACCCCCCTAAAAGAAGGAAAAGAAAAAAAGAGAAAAGAAAAGAAATGAAATGAAAGGGCCCTACTTTTTTCCAGGATTGTTCATGAGAACCTTGTGTGACATTATTTCTTGAAAGCATGAGAATGCTGCCTGCCCTGGCTGGTCTTCTAACAACAGTAAGTTGCAGAGGTCACCCTGAGCATGCAAACCATATTCTCTCAGTGTTCACTGTCTCGCAGTGACGCAGTGAAGCAGACTATTCATTTTCACTTTAATTATGTTTGTAAATAGGAAGAGAGGCAGGTAAGAAGCATCGCAGGGCTCCCGCAGAGGTTCTGGAGGGAGGTATCTGCAGATTTGCAGCAATCACCTTTGCAGGTTTCATTACTCTTCGACGGAATTTTATTGACTGGGAAGCAGGGTGATATCTTATTAAAACTGCATTTGTTATAAAAGTTGTTTAAGGAAACATATTCATTTGCCACAATTTCTTCCCACCTGATTATCTGTTCATTTATGACTTCCCAACTAACATTTATCCTTAAGACAGTGTAATGTTTATGTAACCTTGATTGCTACCTAATTTGCTTACCAACTGACAATTAATCCTTGATATATTGCCCATGGCACTCAACCCCTATTGCTTAATGAAGCACTGAGCAACAGTCACCTTGTGTCTGTGTAGAAATTCATTGACAAGACAGTCTTGCAAATTAGCTTTGGCTTAAAAATGCTGTTGCAAAACTAATGTTTTACTCATATACATACCAGACACACAATGTGGATTGATTGTTCTGTGATTTCAGTCTGTGTAGGACATGGTGATAGATGATGTTGGGAATGTATAAAGCATCTTTTTGGAGTCTTAGGACCAATGTCCTCTGAGCAAGACTATGTAGGTGTCTACAGAACCATTTTTTAGAGTAATGACTAGGAAAGCAGAGAAACTAGACCACTATGACAGGTCCAACTTCAGAGTCTGGCTAAGCTTGCTAGAGAGATTAGAACCAACACAGAGATGTGAAGTCACACTATAATGAAAACATAAGCCTAGGAACAGGAAGCAGCCAAACCCATGGCCAGACAAGTAGACAAGTATAATTCATCCAAAACTATAGCCATAGTTACCTTTGTTGGTATTCTGTCTAAACTCCCCACAGGAACCGCCACAGTTCCTGGCAAGAGCCAGGTATGCTCTTCCTCAGTTACCTGGCAACCGCCAGGTAGGCTTGGCTCTCTATAAAAGGGGCTGCCTGGCCGCCACTCTCTTACTCTCTTGTTTCTCTTACTCTTACTTCCTACTCGCTCACTCCCTTTCCATTCCCTCCTCCCTCTCTCCATACCTGGCTTCTACTTCTCTGCCCTCTCCTTCTCTCTGCCTTTCTCTGACTCTACTACTCTCTTAACTTCCCTACCCATTCCCTGAATAAACTCTATTCTAAACTGTACTGTCCTGTGGGTGCTCTCTCAGGGCGAAGAGATGCCTCGGCATGGGCCTGCAGAGGCACCTCCTTCCCCCACACCCCACTAGAACATATTCTTGTAGCTCCTTCTCTTTTTCTGATCACAACAACCCTCAATCACAACATTTAAAGTTTTAAAACTTGGGAAATTACATTAGAAGAACACACTGCCAAAGGTCTTGGTGACTAAGGCATTACATTCCTTGTATATATTTGAGGGATTTGCCAGGGATAGAACTCCATATGCCTGAGTGTACACACTACCAAGGGACAATGTGTATTTTTGTTTTCATCTTTTTGGAAGTATCTCCTATGAATTTTCAGGATGCAACTTTCCTAAGTTATCTTAAAGAACTTATAATGTGTGCTTTTTTAGTCATTGCAAGCTGTGCTTCCCCTGCAGGGATTATAACATATGTAGACATGAAATATATGACAAAGTAGCACAAGAGACTGCAGGGTAGCAAAGAAAAGTTACATAGCACAAAGTTTCTTAGAGGGTTTAAAAGCAGGAAACCTATTGTTTCATTTGTTTTCTTAATTAGATATAGTAAATCACAGTTGTATCTTAAAACAAAGCTAACCACCAAAATTAACAACGAAAATGTATAAAAAAAAAGCCACTAGGAAGACAATAAATTATAATAATTAACTCAAAAAAGGAAAAAGTCATAAAGGATAAATAAATCATATACAAAATAATAAACTCAAACTTTCAGAAAAGAGTGAGATCTTCACATGTAATTTATCTATGAGGATTTAGAAGGCAAAGATTGTGTCATCAAGATTAACCAGGTAAAAACACTTGCTGCACAAAGCCTTATGACTTGAGATAGATTTCCTGGATCCACATGATGGAAGGAGAGATCCTACTGCTGAAAGCTGTCTTCTGACTTACATAACTATGCTGTGACATGCCCCACTTCACTCTCATAATAAATAAAAAATGTAAATGAAGAATAAGTAAAGGCAAATATTGCCATATTGACTTTTAAAAATAGGTTATTTATACTATATAGGCAAACATCACATTTACAAATATAAGAAGCAAAGAAACAATGACAAAAGATACAGCAAGCATTACACAAGAAAAGCTTCCTGATAGAGCTAGCCTGATATAGCTGTCTCCTGAGAGGCTCTGACAGTACCTGACTAATATAGAAGTAGAGTCTCACAGCCATCCATTGGATTGAGTACAGGGTCCCCAATGAAGGAGCTAGAGAAAGGACCCAAGGAGCTGAAGGGTTTGCAACCCCTTAGGATGAACAACAATATGAACTAACTAGTACCCTCAGAGCTCCCAGGGACTAAAATTCCAACCAAAGACTATACATGGTGGGACTCATGGCTCCAGCAGCATATGTATAGTAGAGGATGGCTATGTCGGTCATCAATGGGAGGAGAGGGCCTTGGCTCTGTGAAGGTTCTATGCCCCAGTGTAGGGGAATGTGAGGACCAGTAAGCAGGAGGGGCTAGGGTGGTAAGTAGGAGGGGGGGAAGGAATAGGGGTTTGTTTTATTTTTATTTTATTTATTTATTTATTTATTTATTTATTTATTTATTTTTGTTTTGTTTTTGGGGAGGGGAACCTGGGAAAGGAGATATTGTAAATAAAGAAAACATCTAATAAAAAAAACATCAAAATATATAATTTACATTTACATTAAAAACCAAGAATCTTGCATGGCAGAAAGAAGAGTCTGACACAGTTCCTGACCCTGGAGCAGAATCAACAGTGTAGGATCCTCTAAGAGTGCTGATGATGGCTAGTCATAATGCTTATTGGTATAATAATGTACATAATTCACATTATGTTTCTCTTTGGGGAAATTTTGTGCCCACCAAAGTTATTTAGGAATGTTCTCCCTGTCAAGGTTTATGATTCCATGATAATTAGAAGTAGCAGAAGTTCAGGAAGTAAGGGTGCATTTCAGTTAAATGATAAATGCTGTGATCTTCAGCAAAGCCCTTAAGGCTGTGGGAAAGAACTCTGAAAACACAAGTTTAAGAATATATAATTTCTCAACTATCCAAAACATAAGGATGCAATATGAATAACATGAGGGACTCTATGGACTTAATAGAACAGAGGTAGCTAAATAATGAGACAAATTGTCAGAAAGATATTAAGCAAGAAAATAAAGAGATTTGGGGAGTGGTTACCACAGAGCCGGATCCCACTCAGCTAAGTTTATTGTTTGTGCTTACAAAGGCAGGCAAAGTCCTGAGTTCAAGGAACTCAGTCTAGGACAGAGCTAGTTTAGGCCTAGGAGCAGTGGAAATGGTGATCTTAGACCTGAATCACATCCAGCTAGCTTGTTGACTATGTTTGCAAAGGCAGGCAGATCTCTGAATTCATTGCCATGTTAAAAAACTATACTTGGTGTCTTTTTCTAAGAATTAAGGGGTTTAGGTCATAAAACGCTGATTCATGGGATAATCAAAAGGGAACCTATAGTAAATGATTGAATTGATATGTAAATAAAAGACTGGGGTTTTGGTCTGGAAGACATGAGCTGTCTGGAGATCTCTGGGGAGCTGCTTAGCAGACCACAAGGCTGTCAGCTTGTACCCATGACTGACTTTAAGTTATTGTCTTGCACTCCCAAACACATCTTCTTCAGAACCGCTCTCCAAGTCTAGGCTGGTCCTTGGCACATACAGCAAGTGATAAATGTAGATATACATTTTGAAATACATTTGGAATACACCTGCAATCCCAGCACTCTGGAAGCCTAGGCAGGACAAAGTAGCACAACAGGCTGGAGGGATAGCAAAGAAAAGTTACAAGGGAGAAAGCTTTGATTTCTTTGGGTTTTTTGTTTTGTTTGTTTGTTTTTTGTTTTTTGTATTTTTGGGGTTTTTTGAGACAGGGTTTCTCTGTGTAGCCCTGGATGTCCTGGAACTCACTCTGTAGACCAGGCTGGCCTCAAACTCAGAAATCTACCTGCCCCTGCCTCCCAAGTACTGGGATTAAAGGCATGTGCCACCACTTCCCCGCAGAAAGTTTCTTAAATGATTTGAAAGAGCAAGTATTTGTTAGATAGACCCAGTAATATTGATATCATGGTATGGAATCAAGGAGTAATTACTTTCTTACAGTGGTGCCTATGGAAAGCAGAATATCCATGATGCCCTTGATAGAAGTTAATAGTACACTCTCATACTATATGCAAAACAAAATGGGAAATTATTGCAATTTGAAATCAATTAAGACTTTGGAAACAATTCTATTTAAGAAGCTTTCAAGGAACAGACGTGAGTTTTGGAAAGCCAATTCTGGATTCTAAGGAGTTAAGCTTGTTCTTTCACATTTTAGAATGTTAGCAAAGAACAGGCTGTGTTCAAGTTAGCTCAGTGGAAAATCAGGATCAGGCCTCTACTTTCTGAGTATCTTATTTACCATGGAAATTATTATGTAGCTATCTAAATGTTGCCTGGCGCCTTTTGTCTCTATAGGATTCCTTATCGTCCAACTACCCTTCCAAGCATATCTCATTGGGTATATTAAGGTGTTAGTGGTACCTCTTAAAGTCCCTTTTTACTATATATTTATGTAAAACAGTATTTTCACACCTATATTTTATAGATATTTCTGCATGTAATTAATCCCTTAAAGGGCACCAAATTGAAATAACTGTTTGTTATTTGAAATAGTATTACCCCTCTAAAACATTTTAATATGTTTGGAGACTACAGTCTAGAACATTAATGAATTCATCTAAGATAATGAGTATTTTCTACTGTTAATGGAAAATGTCAGTGCCCTCAAAAGTCCTTGGGTCAGTAATCTTTCACGATATTCTCCTGAGTTGTAACTTTCCTTCTGGCTCCTCTAACCGGCCTGACTTTCCTGCCAGGGCAGTTGTATAATTAAGGGACTGACCATCCTTGCCTATATCCCATTCCTTTCCAGCTTTCAATGGATTTTATAACTTAATGTCTCTAGTAAGAGGAGGATCTTGTATAGCCCACTTCAACTCTTGCCAACATATTTTCACTAGATTCTTCATGGGACTAACATAGACTGTTCTGAGCCCTAATCACTTCCCATTTCCTCAGCTGTCTCTTGCTCATTATTCACTGTTGCATTTCTAGCATCTTGCCAATGTCAGAAACAAAAATATCCACACCACATTTAAACAAATGAGGTAATAATGAATCAAGATTGCATGCCCCAACTCCAAGGCACCAAATCATTGTACATATCTCTCAAACAGCCAACAGCATAGGCTTAGATTTTTCTCTAAACCCCCTTTATTCAGGGTTTTTAAATGCTTCAACCTCCCTTCTTGCACACTGACCAGATGTATGGGGAAAAGAAGGTTAATAGGAAAAGGTGTTTGTGGACCTGTTTAGTAGTAGTTCATTGGGGCGATTCTACTGTTTGTTGTCAAGATGTCAGCGGTCCAGTTCAATAGCAAACACCAAACACAAATTAGTAGTGATGACATGATCCAGCCAAAACTGCAAGGCTCCACTGAATAGGCACAAGTCAGCAGAAACAGCCAGAATAAGCCAGAACACTACATAAAGTGCATTGGAGCATTTCTTTCTACAAAGTGAAGACCAAGGAAGTCCAATGAAGAAGGAAGAACAGGGAAGTGTCGTATGGCCACTGAAGACCAGTGAAGACCACCAAAGACCAGTGAAGGCCCGAGAAGACCAACAAAGACCAGTGAAGAACAGCAAAGGGTTGCACAGTGTCAATAAAACAGTGACCTCCCACTGTTTAAGGGGTTCCATTTAATCTCTTTCCAAACATCACACATTTCTCAAGTGTCTGCCAGAGCAAAATAGCACATGGCCTCTAGAGTGTCTGCCTCAGCAAAACATCCTCTCACAAGACAGTTTCCAGAAAAACAGGAGAATATGTGAGACAACTGAATTCCCAATGAAATCATAAACTTTGACTTTACAACAGCAGTATTTTGTAGTCAATTTGCCTTGAGAACTTGTCATGGTGTGCCTGATACATTGTATCTGCTTCAGACAAGAAGACAATCTGTTTGAGACAGGCCTAAGGTTTAAGTAGCTTATTTACGATTCCTTAGTGTATAAGTCTTTCTCATTAGTACTGTCTACCTATCAATAATGCATACTTTCTCTTTATATTTTCTCTTTCACAGTGTTTTATTTCTAAAGATTTGTTCTCAAGGTAAGAACCCAATCATTCTACATTAATAAGTAGGGAACTCAAGGACTTTACTGTTCTTGTTTATCTTCAGTCCTTTATCCACAATTATCTTTGGCACTCAAATTCCTTATGTCAGACAATATAAAATATTAAAATATTTATTGAAAAGAGAAAAACAATTAAAAAATCATGATTGTAATTACATTAAACATAATCATACTCAGGTCTGAATTTATCTAGGGCTGATATATAAATTTATCATAGAGTTTGAGGGAAGGTTACCATATATTATTAACAATACCAGAAAAATTACACTCATAATATCCACTGAGATAAGTTTTATTAAAAACTTGTTGTCTTATATAAGAGGTTGATATAGCATGTTGTTTATGTCTAAGCCATATACACAAAAAAGTAACAACATCACAAAAACTTTAATACATATATATAGGTACATGACAGCCAAGACATTCAGTAAATGGGGGAAATACTTTAATGTAAACTATATATAACCCAGGTCAATGAGATATTACTCTTGTAGTGAACCATTGTTTTAGTTCCTATCATTTAAATTCTACTTGTATTTGAAAAAAAAAATGCAGTCACATGACTTTGGAATCTACTTGATGAAATAGTGGAAGCTATTTTTAAAAATTATTATTGTGCTCCTGTTTTCTTTGTCTCTGTCATTGTTCTGAGTCAATACAGTATGCAACTACCTGTTTTTATATTTCTGTGGACAAATCTCAAAAACAAAAGTAGCTGTTTTCCTTTACCTAAGCTTACTGTTTGTCCTTCTCAATTATTGGAATACCATCCAGAGCAAGGAGGACAAGCAAGGAGAATCTACTTTCCATAATTTTTTTCACTTTTTGGATTAATTATATCCACCTGTTCTGTCAAAACAGATCATAGGTCTCCCTAGAACTCCCCATATCTAGTCATAATCTAGTTTCATTATCTGTATCGTTATGTATTACTGGAATAAATAATCTTCACCTATATTATTCCATTTTTTCTTACAAAGCTGACATAGGAATCCATTTTTCCCTAAACGATTGGTTTCCTCTTCTTAACACACTTTGAGAAGTGTTTAGTACATTCAAAGTCAAACAAACCATCAGTCTATGAACCACAAGGCTCTAGTTGAAGTCTCTGCTTCAGAGAAATCTGGTATTTCCTTGTAATCTTATGGTCACAAATCAAATGTCGCTTGGAAAAGTTTACTCTCATCTTATCCACAGTAGTCTTACTTACACAACTGAGTTACACACACACACACACACACACACACACAAATGCCCCACCTATCTTCATTACTTCTATCACAATGCATGACAGGAGTATTAATGTAGTGATCTCATTGACATATGTTCTACTATTCCTATAACTAAAAATATTCCAGGTATATAGGTGAAATTAGATAACAACAAATGCACTGAGCAAATAAATAAATGGGGACTGAGTATTCAAAGTATAAGTGTGTATCTAATATGGAAATTTGAAAAAATACTAAGTAATAGAGTATGCAGATATAGAGAAGACAAAACTTTCCCTGTACCTTCTGGGAGTTTTCATGTAGCTATAAGAATAAATTTTGCCTAAAACAGAGCAATAGGAATTAAGAATTCAAATTTGATAAAATGATTGCAAAGCCATAATTAGATTAAATAAGTTCATATGACACAGAGGTCTTCTAAGGCTGACACTAAGAAATAGTAAAACACATTTTTATACTATGGTATACAAAAACACAACAGTGGATTAGAAAGGGAATTATTTAGGAAAGATAAAGGATAACACTAGTAAGTTAAAAATATTTGTTTGAGTATATGGTCATGCCCCATGTCCAGGAATGTTTATTTTCTCATTTTATGAGGAAAGAATTTTTCAAAAAGGCTTTTGTTATTCTTATTGATGTTCTTGTTTATGTTTTTTTCTCCTTCGTAGTTCATGGAGAAACAGATTAATACTTTCTTATCTCTGACTTCTATAGTTTATAGTTCAAGATAATCTTCATGCTAAAATATTATATTTAAAGATATCTTCATATTAAAATTAGGAGATTTAAAAATCTACCATATTAAGCATTTGCCCAAGAAAGAGATGACTAGAAATTGGAGTATCTATCTTTAAAATACAGAAGAATGGCCCTTGATACTTATCTCTACCTCTGGACAAAACTCAATTCCAAATCAATCAAGGCCTACACTTAGTATTATGGAGGAGAAAATAGAGCAAGTGTTTGAATGCAATGGCACAGCAAACAACTTTCTCAAAAAGACTCCATCAGCACAGGCATAAGACAAACAAGCATTAAATCGGACATCATGAAACTAAATGTCTTCTGTACGACAAGAAAATCACCACTGCAGTGAAAAGCAGCCTGCGAAAAGAGAAAAATGCATTCATCTGTAAGATGTTATTAAAATAAAGAAACACTAAGAAAACAAACAGCACAATTAAAAAGCATGGCATGAAGCTACACAATGAATACTTAAAAGACGAAAGCAAATGCCTGAGAAATATGTTTTAGTATACATCATCCTTATCAATAATGAAAATGTTAATTAAAATTATTTTGAGGTGTTGGGTGTTGGTCTGGTACTATCTACTCTGAATCTCAAGATCTGTTTGACATCCAGATGAGTAAATTCTCACTTAAAACAGCGTTTTTTGTTTTTGTTTTTGTTTTATGTATAAACCTTGCTCCCAGTTTGATTTCTGATTGGTGAATAAATAGCTGGGGTTTATGGCTGGGCAAAGGGATAGGAAAGTGGACCTTAGAACTGAGTTGAATGGGGCATCTTGAGAGAGGCCATGAGGAGGAGAAGAAAGGAGACAGAGAGAGCAGGAGGTCAGCATTAGATGAGACGTGCACCATGACGAGAGACTGATGGAGCAAAAGCAGCCCTGGAGACGTCGGAGTGGCAAGTGACTGGCATTGTGTAAGTTTCAACCGGTGGGAGGATTTGATTAGTAGAGCTCAGAGCCTGTGCAGCTCAATGTCAAGAGCTTTTAATAATGTACCGTGTTTCTGTGTCATTTACTTGGGTACAAAAAAGAAGCAGGGTAGAAAGCCCTGGTAGGTGTTAAGGAGTACAAGGGGCATACTTACTCCTCAGGGGGAAAAATAACTCAACACTGAGATTTTATCTTACCCCAATTAGAGTGGCTTACACGAAAAATAAAATGATGAAAGGGCTACCATCGCAGTGGGGAACTTGGTACACTCATTCTCTGCCAGGGAGAGTGCAACCTGCAACAGTCACTAAGAGAATCAGCTGGGAAGGGTTTCCACCAAGCTACAACTCGTTCTACCACATGATCCTCCTAAATCCCTCCTGAGTACGCACCCAAATGACTCTATATCCTACTGGATAGTTACCTGCTCATATATAATTCTTGCTGTTTTATTCTAAATAGACAGCAAATGTAGACAGTCTAGATGTCCATCAGTGGATGGAGGACTGTTGAAAATGCAGTGTATTTATATAATGTGGTATCATTCACCTATTTAAAAATCACACTGGGATTTTAGCTAATCTCACCCCTGTGGGGTCCTGGGAGACTCTAGTTTTCTGGACATCTGGGACTTTCTGATGGCTACTTCCAGTTCCATCCTCCATTGCTACACACCTCTGTTCATTGTCCTAACCCTCTGTATATCACCCTGATCTTCTCCCACACCTGATCCTGTCCCCTTTCCCCCTCCCCCTCCTCTTCCCTGATCTTCTCCCACATCTGATCCTGTCCCCTTTCCCCCTCCCCTCCTCCCCTCCCTCCCTTTTCCTCCTGTGAGTATTTCGTTTCCCCCTTCTAAGTAGGACCGAAGCATCCATGCTTTGGTCATCCTTCTTCTTGAGCTTCACATGGTCTGTGAGTTGTATGTGTATTCCGAATTTTTTGCCTACTATCCAGTTATCAGTGAGTACATACCATGTGAGTTCTTTTCTAACTGGGTTACCTCACTCAAGATGATATTTTCTACTTCCATCCATTTGCCTGTGAATTTCATGGTCATTGCTTTTAATAGTTAACTAGTAGTTCATTGTGTAAATGTACCACATTTTCTGTATCCATTCCTCTGGGTTCTTTCCAGCTTCTGGCTATTATAAATATGGCTATTATGAACATAGTGGAACATGTATCCTTGTTATACATTGGAGCATCTTTTGGGTATATGCCCAGGAGTGGTACAACTAGGTCCTCAGGTAGTAAGTACTATGTCCAATTTCCAGAGGAACCGCCAAACTGAAGCACAACAATATCAACCAACCAGACATCCCAGAGCTCTCAGGGACTAAACCACCAACCAAGGAGTACACATGGAGGGACCCATGGCTCCAGCTGCAAACGTAGCAGAGGATGGCCTTATCTGGCATCGATTGGAAGAGAGACCCTTGGTCCTGTGAGACCTTGATGCCCCAATGTAGGGGAATGCCAGGGTGATGAGGAAGGGGTGGGTAGGTGGGGGAACACCCTCATAGGAGCAGAGGGAGGGAGCATGGGATAGGGTTTGTGGAGGGGAAACCAGGAAAGGGGATGACATTTGAAATGAAAATACATAAAATATCCAATTAAAAAATCAGATTGGAAGGTAAATGGATGAAGCTTGAAATACTCATTCTGAGTTCTGTAACCTTAACCCAGAAGACATTGTGTGCCTTCTCTTACCTAGACTTGAATCTTCATATATGTGTATTTCATGTGAATTACCCATAGAGGTCATACAATGGTCAATGTGCTGTGGTAAGATCCTTTCAAGGATCAGGAGACAGAATCCAATGGTATAGGCTTAAACAGGAATAATAAAAAAGCACGTTTAAATTGGGTGGGTGAGAGGTCAGGCTAGAGGAAGGAACGTGACTTTTCAAATGTCACATAGAAACCTGCCTATTAGTTAGAAGTTTCCTAATACAAATAAAGCAGTAAAATCTCATTGGAGCCATAGACTAATAATAAAAATCCAGTTCCAGGAATGTGTTCCCATTTTGGAGTTGCTGGCCAGTGAGCTTCTGTAGACCCCCAAATATTACAAGTCTGCTTGTTGCAATGCTATTGATTACCTTTCAAAATATGAGAGTAAGACCTTATTGCTGAAAAGTCTACATACCCAAATTGTAGAATTTGGAGATACTAAGCTTTTACTGATCTAGAATCTTCATCCCAATTAGCTAGCTTTCATAGTGCTAGAGCCTGGTATACATGTTGCTAAAAGAGAAAAGTAATCAGTAGTCCTGCTGAGAAGTGAACCCTGTGGCTTACAGTGATAAATGGTTGCCAAAACATTGTAGAATGGTGGTGTGAAAACCATGAGGACAATCACTTTCTAACAGGACCTCATTCTACACAATGAAGCCCATACCTGCCCGAGGATAAGGACATGAACCTGCCACTAGAAAGCTTGTAGACTGAGTGGAAGAACCTATGGTTATCATTCTGTTAAATGGACAAAGTATTAAACTGTTTTATACAGAAAGATCTGTCAATCTCTCACTTAACATATAAGAAGATTCAAATTGGAATAGATATTTAACACAAGATCTCAAACTGGCCATGATACAGTAAATAAAAGTCTGTAGAATCCTCAGCTATAAATTACATACACATTGTACATATACATATCTATGTATACATATCATATCTCATTCTCTGAAGGCTCAGGTATCATGGTAGGAGAAGGGTCGCAAAGAGCTATTGAATGACTATAAGGAAACAAAGTCTTCCGGACTGCTGGACCCAGCAGGGAAGTTGTACATATAAACTCACAGTCGTTCTGATAGCACATAAAGGACCTGTGTAAATCCAAGCCAGACCAAGACCCTTTATGGGCATAAAGTCTTACCCCTTGAGAAGGAGCTATTGGCAGTTCATCCATGCTTAGAGGAGTCAGCTGTATATAGGGAACAAGATTTTGGGATAACAAGAGAGCACGGCCCACATAATAAAATCCTAAGGGCTCATGGGGCTCACAGAGACTGAGGTGACAATCACAGAGCCCACATAGGTCTGACTAGGTCTTCTAAATATATGTCATAGTTATGTATCTTGGCGCTCTTATGGGACTCCTAAGAGCGGGAGTCAGGGAGGGCAGTCTCTGACTTGTTTACCTGCTTTCATGATGCTTGTCCCCTACTGGTTTGCCTTGTCCAGCCTGGATGTGAGGGTTTGGGCCTAGTTTTGTTGTAACTTGTTATACCACCTTCATTTGATATCTCTAAAAGGCTGGCTCTTCTCTGATGGGAAATGGAGTTGGAGTGGATCTTGGGGAGAGGAGAAGTTGGGGACACTGGGAGAAGTAGAGGAAGAAGAAACTATGGTTAGGATGTGATATAGTTAGGAGAGGAGATGTTTTAAAAGGTGTGTAGTACCTCGTAAGTCACCAAGATGGGATGGAAGGCCAAGAAAGTCCATGCATTCTTAGAAGCAATCATTAAGCTTGAAAGGTATTAAAGAAAACAGATAAGGTACACAGTTTTGTGTGATTAGGGGATGGATGGATCTGGGAGGTGCCTGGAGAAGACAAATATGGTAGGGAGTTTATTTTACCACCCAATTAAAATAGTATATGGGAATAAAATCATCGGTTACAAAAATATTATAACATTCAAGGATATCCCATCAAAACCCTAACATGTGTGCTTCTCATCTCCTTAGAAACGTGGTGTGCCTATTTATGCATATTACTATTTATGCTTTTGTGTTTTCACAATGGTTTTGTTATTTGGTTTCTGAAAATTTACTTATATTTTCTACCTATAATCATGAAATATGATGTATCATCTAGCCAGAATCAACTAAACAACTGATATATTTCATGTATGCATATAAATATATAAGAAATATATAAGAATTAAGATATGATAATATATACATACAGTTTATGAAATGATTATCATGCTTATTACCTCAGACATTATCATTTAAAGTAGTATCTACTTTCTGAGTAAGTTTCAAGTATATAAGGCAGCATAAGCTATGAGAAAAGTTTTTAAATTATGGGGAATTTTGATATCTTCCTGATTGCCTTTCAAAATTCATTGTCGCCAATGAGTATATTTTATATTATAATACAAATATTAAAGTGTTATAAAATATAAAATCAAAGAATTACTAAAATCAATAGACTGGAGCAGAAGATTAGGCCAACTTTATTTGTGTGCTTATATGTATTAGTTTGTGTGCATTCCTCTAAAGCCAGGGATAAACACTGGGTGTCTTTTTGGTCACACTCCACTTTGTTTGTGAGACAGGGTCTTTAGTTAAACCCACAGCACACATATTCAACCATATTGGCTGAATATCAGGCCTTTCTCCTCCACTCCAGTGATGTGCTTCAACATGTGCATGGCAATGTCTAGCTGATTTACACGGGGTGCTGGGGATTGGATTTGGATCCTTATGTTTATATGACAAGTACTTGATGCACTGGGCCATTTCTCTACTCTAGAGTCCTTTCATGTAAAGGTAACAGGTTTTGTTTTCAAGTATTTCATTGCTATCTACAGCAATTTATGGAATCCATCACTTCCTGTATAATCAGACTGTAAATGTGGTCTGCATTCAATGTCTCAGAGCAGATGGAGCCCTTCTGCGTTTTTGTATTTTCCTTCCCCCTTAAAATATAAGTATCCATTTTTACATAAATCAAGCCTTTCATCACAACATGCTTTGTGCAAATAAGCTCACCCAATGACTATAAACATCTGCTTAAGATAACTAAGCTTATGAATGCACACACTACCTAGGTAATAGACTTAATATTCTGATTGTTAAGTGTCACTAAACAAATATATATAAGGTGTAGGGAACATCAAGGAAGGAGTGTGTGCTATATACATTGTGAGTGAATATATTTACCTTGCTCCATGCCTGTCTATATGTCTTTTATTTTTAACACTGAGGCTATACAAGTTCAGTAACAGGCTCTTTGTTGCTTAAATAATCTTTTACTGACTGAAACAAAATACTTTCCAATCACTTGATAAAATGTGTCTCATGCAATACAGTCCCTTTCGTAACATCACATATTTGATCACAGGATATACTTTACAGTTTTTGTCTCTGTTTTTCTACACTCTAACTCTAAAAGGAAACGTTAAGATAAGTTTTTTCTTGTTAATAATTTAGCAAACTTTTCAATTCACAGGTATCAAGTTGCTATATTGCCTGAAAAAGTGAAACTTTATGGCAACATATTTCTCACCCTTAAAAGTAAGAACATAATTTGCAAATTGCTCTTTCTAAGTCTGTGAAGTATTGAGTTGGAATTTTGATGGGGTGGCATTAAATCTGTAGATTGCTTTTGGCAAGATGGCCATTTTTACTATATTAATCCTGCCAATCAATGAGCATGGGAGATCTTTCCGTCTTCTGAGATCTTCTTCAATTTCCAAAACTATTCTCAACAATAAAGGAACCTCTGGTGGAATCACCATCTAGGACCTTAAGCTGTACTACAAAGCAATTGTGATAAAAACTGCATGGTATTGGTACAGTGACAGGCAAGTAGATCAATGGAATAGAATTGAATACCCAGAAATGAATCCACAAACCTATGGCCACTTGATCTTTGACAAAGGAGCTAAAACCATCCAGTGGAAAAAAGACAGCATTTTCAACAAATGGTGCTGGCTCAACTGGCGGTTAGCATGTAGAAGAAGGCAAATTGATCCATTCTTATTTCCCAGTCCAAAGCTCAAGTCCAAGTGGATCAAGGACCTCCACATAAAACCAGATACACTCAAACTAATAGAAAAGAAAGTAGGGAAGAGCCTCTAGCACATAGGCATAGGGGAAAATTTCCTGAACAGAACACCAATAGCTTATGCTCTAACATATAGAATCAACAAATGGGACTTCATAAAATTGTAAAGCTTCTGCAAGGCAAAGGACACTGTCAATAGGACAAAACGGCAACCAACAAATTGGGAAAAGATCTTAACCAATCCTATATCTGATAGAGGGCTAATATCTAATATATACAAAGAACTCAAGAAGTTAGACTCCAGAGAAACAAATAACCCAATTAAAAAAATGGGGTATAGAGCTAAACAAAGAATTGTCAACTGTGGAATACCAAATGGCTGAGAAGCACCTAAAGAAATGTTCAACATCCTTAGTCATCAGGGAAATGCAAATCAAAACAACCCTGAGATTCCACCTCACACCAGTCAGAATGGCTAGGATAAAAAACTCAGGTGACAGCAGATGCTGGCAAGGTTGTGGAGAAAGAGGAACACTCCTTCATTGCTGGTGGGATTGCAAGCTGGTACAACCACTCTGGAAATCAGTTTGGCGATTCCTCTGGAAATTGGACATAGTACTACCAGAGGTCCCAGCTATACTACTCCTGGACATATACCCAGAAGATGCTCCAACATGTAATAAGAACACATGCTCTACTATGTTCATAGCAGCCTTATTTATAATAGCCAAAAACTGGAAAAAACCTAGATGTCCCTCAACAGAGGAATGAATACAGAAAATGTGGTATATCTACACAATAGAATACTACTCAGCTATTAAAAACAATGAATACATGAAATTCTTAGGAACATGGATGGACCTGGAGAATATCATCCTGAGTGAGGTAACCCAATCACCAAAGAACACACATGGTATGCATTCTCTGATAAGTGGATATTAGCCTAGAAGATCGGAATACACAAAGTACAATCTACAAGCCACAAGAAACTCAAGAAGAAGGAAGACCAAAGTGTGGCTACTTCGTTCCTTCTTAAAAGGGGGAACAAAATACCCATGGAAGGATTTTCAGAGACAATCTATGGAGCAGAGACTAAAGGAAGGACAATCCAGAGACTGTTCCACCTGGGAATCCTTCCCATATTCAATGATGGCTCACAGGCATCTATTGGACTGAGTACACAGTTCCCAATGAAGGAACTAGAGAAAGGACCCACGGAGCTGAAGGGTTTGCAGCCCCTTAGGATGAACAACAATATGAACGAACTAGTACCCTAAGAGCTCCCCAGGGACTAAAACTCCAACCAAAGAGTACACATGGTGGGACTCATGGCTCCAGAAGCATGTGTATAGCAGAGGATGGCCAGTCGGTCATCAATGGGAGGACCTTGGCCCTGTGAAGGTTCTGTGCCCCAGTGTAGGGGAATGGCAGGGCCCGGAAGTGGGAGAGGGTGGGGTAGTGAGCAGGGGTAGGGGTAGGGAATAGGGGATTGTTTTAGTTTTTGGGTTTTTTTTTATTGTATTTTATTTTTCTTATTTTATTTTCTTTTTCTTTTTTCTTTTGGAGGGGAACCTGGGAAAGGAGATATTGTAAATAAAGAAAACATCTAACAAAAAAAGTAAGTACATAAAACAGTGGCTTTTAAATGTGTGTTCAATAAAGTATCTTTTAGTTCTCTCACTATTTCTATTTAGAAATTCAGGAAGTTATGAAGAAAACTGCTATTTTGTAGTAAGAATCCTGTGCAAATAAATATCAAAAAAAAAAAATAGTGTTTCTCCCATCTGGAAGCCTGCTTTACAAATTAAATTTACTTAGTGTTTAACTCAAATATTCAAAGAATTATAACTCCATGGAGTTATTCAATTCAAATTTGCATTTCAGAGAAAACTTTATGATAATTACATTAGGAAAAACAAATCAATTTATCAGGAACGGTAAGATCCAACATAGTGCCAAGAGCTCAAGCAGAAATAGTGTGAATAGAGCCCCAGAAGCAGAGACTGATTATTCTGACATGCTCAGCTGTTTAATATCATGCCTGGCTACCCTGTTCTGGTTGATGACTTTCCTTTGTAGGATATGACAGGCCTAAATGAATCTGAACCCTTGTGAATTAAAACCCTTTCATTCATTTACTTTGGCTAAAATCCCTTCTGTACATGGCACATGTGACATTTTCTTCTTGAACTGCATTGGACTCTCTGTATAATTATATATGAAATTCTGATTTTGACACTCCTATGAAAGAAGAACTGATTAAGTAAGAACATTAGAAAAAGTGGGATGTTATCAGTGTTTAATAATTCAATTATTGATACCACAGTAAAACAGATGCGCAAGTAATTTGAGGTTAAACTACCTTTTCAAATGAGTACACAAATCTAAAAGCTATCTCTGGAGTTAAGCAAGGTACATAAGGGAATAGATATTTTAGCATTATTGTGTTCTTAAATGCTGGGCAGTGTTTGGGTGCTTTTTAAACTGTTTACTTGTTTCTTACTGTATTAATTATACTTTCTGTGACAAAATACTATGTCCAACACAACATATAAAACAAAGTGTTTAAGTTAATTCCAGAGGCTGAGTCCATAACCATGATGAACGAATGGGAGCAGGACACAACTGGGGTCATATGTCATCATGTTTGCTAGATGGGAAATATAATTTTGTGCCCCCACCAGCAAAGCTTTTAGGTATCTTTATCATTATATTTCTCCATTCATAGGCGCAATTGAACTCTGCACCACTCACAGACCTTGTGAATGTCCCTAATATTTACAAAGTGATGCAATTAGATGTTTGTAGATAAGAAATGATAAGTACAAAATAGTGAATAATAGCAAGGATCACGTAATTACCAGAAGAGTCACATGCAGTGTATGCATTTCAAATGTATTTGACATTTTATTTTTTCTCAGTCAAACTATCTCACAGTTCATACCAACCACAAATATAATCATTTTATTGCTTTTGTTGTTATGACTGTCTTAAGTTAGAAATAGACTATCTCTTTCAAATAATTTAAGAAAAATGAATTATTAGATTCAATTTGTATGTAGTATCCAGAGTCAGTAATCATAGGTATTCTTAGAATTTTCAAAGATATTTTTAAAGAATGTGATTATACTTAGGTATACAATATTTAAAAAATACTCTGTGTGTGTGTGTGTGTGTGTGTGTGTGTATGTGTGTGTGTGTGTGTGTGTGTGCTGTATACTAGTTTGGTTGTATGTATGTGTGTGTGTGTTGTATACTAGTTTGGTTGTGTGTGTGTGTGTATGAGTGTGTGTGTTATATACTAGTTTGGTTGTATGTATGTGTGTATGTGTGTTGTATGCTAGTTTGGCTGTATATGTGTATGTATGTGTGTTTGTGTGTGATCATCCACATAAGTATGCTTTCATATGAAGTTCATATGTTGAAGTTGTGTGTTTTCCATTTACTAAATATTCTATAAACATATATATGTTGCATTTTGTTATTTAGCTCTCTATAATTCTTATATGTTATAATAAATGGCATATATTCTTAGTTAATATCAGTGTGATTTTCATACTTAATTTCAAGCCATTAATAGTAAAATAGTACTTGTAGAACATTAAAATCATAGATTTGTCTTCTTAATAAACAATAAATTAACATGCATTAACTATGTCAAATTATGATTTCCAAAAAATTGACATTTAAAGAAATGATTATATGAAATATAGCAGCATTTCAGTTAATTTTGCCCTGTACAGTATATGGAATAATAGGATAAATTTCATTCTTTGAACATATACCAAATCATGCTACTGCAGTGACTAGCCAATGCTTAGCACACATTTGATGGCAACAACTTTGTAAAAGTGAATGAACAAAGTGCAGAAGCTGGGCAGAAGCCAGATGACAGAGAATTACATACATTAATATAGACAAACTGGTAAAGTGATACAAATTTGATATTTTTTTTAAACCTCAATCTGAAGTAACAATCAGTAAAAAAAAATACTTATTTTTGAAAGTTTTATCACAGAGCTAATCATATACTGGGTTAACCATTCTATAGTTAAAACTGATTATAAACTAAATCTGCACAGGAGAAAATCCCACATGAAGGTAGTTTATAATATAATTTATTTCAAGTATAATTTTGACTATGGAAAATTAGTACTGAATCAGTAATTTGTTTTGCACGCAGATCTTTGCCATAGAATTGTTCCTATCCTAAATGTTTATAAATTTTAATCTGTTTTTAGGACAATGTATGCATGATGCAAAGGGAAGAATTTGGTACTTGTGATTTTTCTATTGAATATGGCAAGTGACTGGAACTTCCACTCCAACTAGCATCTGAGAATTTCAAGTCTCCTACTGGAATACCAGCAGTCTGGGTAACTGGCCTTGCTGGTTCCATCTCATCATCCAGCAGTCACTTTGGTTGTGTAAGCAGCATGAATCTACTATCTACATCCTTTGAGGTAAGGCAAAGAGCTCAGGCCTCACCGGGAGAAGATGCACTTAGACCGTGAGCCCCCGTGGAAAGGGGAGATCTGGTGTGGGAAGCAGAGTCTCGGACACAAGGGGGAGTAGGAACAAGATGAAGAACTGTGGGAGGAGTATGGAGAGGGAGGGGGCAATGACAGGAATGTAAACAAAATAATAATAAAAAATATTTAAAAAGTAAGCCTAACTGGTTCCATAACATCAATAAAATGATTTCTAACGATATTCTGCTATACTCATAGATCAGTGCCTCATGCAATCATAATCAACAAAGGCTTCCTCTGGCAGCAGATGAACAGGTGCAGAGACCAGAACAGGTGCAGAGACCAGAACAGGTGCAGAGACCAGAACAGGTGCAGAGACCAGAACAGGTGCAGAGACCCACATGCAAGATGTTAAGTGGAGAGAGAGGTTAAAATGGAGGTGTCTATGATATCTCTCCCCTCAGAGCTCAGGGAATCAAACAGAGTTAGCCAAAAGATTGTAAGCATCAGAGGGATTGGAGGAGACCAGAAGAATAAGTCCCTCTGAATCTACTAAGCAAGGTGCATCTGAGGTTACAAGTGACTGAAGCAGCAAGCACGGGTTGGGGTCACACGTTAATTTCTGTGCCTAGAGAACTAATTACAATCAGACACAAGCATTGTCATGAATATTGAAGAATCTCTTGTTAAATGTGGTGTAAACAATATTTCTCACTTATTTTATTGGGTTAATAAAAGGATGAAAAGGTGATGGCTGGGCAGAGGAGATAGAAAGGCTGGACTTTGGAATCCCAGCCAGGAGTCCTGGGGAGAAAGAGTTCTCCACAAGGCAGGTGAGAGTGTCGCAGAAGAAGGGCCAGAAGGTGGAGGTAGAAAAAGGTTGGCATGAAGTTGAGCATGAGGAGGAGGCTGACAAGGTAGTCCTCCATGAGGATTGGCAGGCACAGCCAATCAAGCCAAGGAGAAACTAAATGCAAGTAACTCAGGGCATAGAGGATTAGAAATATCTGCTCAGTTATTGTGCTTCGAGCTTGTTGAATAAATTGATAGGTCTCCAGCTCAATTACTTGGGAGATAGCCAGATTAGAAAACAGCAACCACTTTTGAATTTCATCCTATAGTCTACACCAGGTCCTCTAGGTACATTTTATGTTGCCATGTTGCTTGTTGTGTGTTAGAAGTTTGTTATCTTTTCACAAGCGATAGAAATGGAGCGGATCTGGAAGGCAAAGTCGTAGCTCCTAGCTGCAAGCACTATAGGGAGGGAAAGCCATCATCAGGATCTATTGTATGAGAACAGAACCTATTTTCAATTAAAAAAAAAAAGGAACTAAGATCATTCACTGGCATCAATACCAAAAGCACAATAATAAATGCTATCGCAAGCATAATCTCATTATACTCTTCCAAGAGTATCATTAGTCTACTTTGTTTATTTATTTTACTTTACAATATCAGTGACTAAGCCTAGATCCTTGTAGAAGGTAGGCAAGCATTTAACCACTAGGGCATATCTCCAGTCTTCATTATAATTCTGAAGAGGAGAAAATAGAGGTTCAAAGATATTAGTAATTTATCCAGTTTTACACAATGATTTATATGCAGCCCTGGAATCTAGTCAGTCCCATCAAATACTCATATTATGAACCAATCACTTAGCAAAACTAATAAAACAAAAATTTCCAGGGGAAATTTATATAAAGTTGATAGAGAAAAGCAACTTGTTGAGAAGTGAAACAATAGCATGAGTAAAACCAGGAAAAAGAAGAACCCGCACACTTCATCCAGTGCTGGTGGGGGCCGCGCTCAGGACCATGCGCTATCTTAGAGACCAGCACACTTCATCCAGTGCTGGTGGGGGCTGCTCTCAGGACCATGCGCTATCTTAGAGACCAGCACACTTCATCCAGTGCTGGTGGGGGCCGCACTCAGGACCATGCGCTAGCTTAGAGACCAGCACACTTCATCCAGTGCTGGTGGGGGCCGCGCTCAGGACCATGCGCTATCTTAGAGACCAGCACACTTCATCCAGTGCTGGTGGGGGCCGCGCTCAGGACCATGCACTATCTTAGAGACGAAGTTGTCAGGGAAGCATTCTGAGCACCATAAATAAGAGACAATACAGGATCCATGATTACATTGTCTGTGAAATCAGTCTCTTTCTGTGTAGGCTACACAAGCTTATATATACATATATATGTTTAATGAGGGTGGTATTGAAAATGGAGCATTACATTAAAAATTAGATGTTTCTTTCCACACTTAAATAAATATATATTTCTCAGTTTGATGTTATATTAAGTTTACACTCAAAATCGCATCAGGCTGACTTATTGCCTTTGTTCCTAAGGCTTGCCTGAAGTTGCATTTCTTTCCCATGTTTCTAAGCTGATTTCAGTGGTAATATTAAATTCTACACTAGCTTTCTGTTAGTCTTTGACTGTCAAGGCTATAAAATGGGATAATTTTTATTATATATTTCTGTTAACTTCTATACAAACCATGAGAAGCTATTTCTTGAAACCTCTCTTCATATCTTTTGGTGCTTTTGAAGGAATTTCATGAACAAAATTTTCTTTGTAATATTTTCCTTTTCAAATGTATAACATTTTAGAAGCAGACTGTATTCAGAATGTTTTCATCTTTGAAAACTAGGCTGTTAATATTTATAGCTTAATTTAATTATATTTATAGTAACAATATTATATGATAGTCATAGTTTTAAGTTCATAGGTGATAGTTTTTCATTTCAATTCTTAAAGCACGAAAAATGAGTTTTCTTTCAATTTTATGATTAAAGGTGCTTGTGTAAAAGAAAGCAATAAATCAATATCAAAATAATGATCAATAAGATATGTTGAAATTTAAAAAGCTTGGATGCTAGTTTCTAAATGGTTTTGCAGGGGCTGAAGCCACAGCTCAGTATCTAACAGTGAGACCATTCTTCCAGAAATTTCATTTAGTTCTATGCACCCTTATAAGAAGGCTCCTAATCACTTTAGCTCCAGGATATCAGGCATCCTCTCTTGAATCTGAGGGAACCTGTATTCGCACATGCTTGTAGCCTCCTCCGCTTGCCGAACATGCAGACACAGACATATAATTTTCAAAATCAGATAAACAGGAGCTGCGGAGATAGTCCAGCTCTTTCATACAATTTGCTTATTTTCTAGCATTCACTTTAGGTGTCTCACAACTGCCTGTTACTTTAGATCCAGGGTATCTACCAACCTCTTCTAGCCTCTGTGTGCACTCCCAGACACAGCATATTCATAGACACACATACACCTATACAAAAATAAAAATAGGTAAAGGTAAATGAAAAATAAAGTAGATCTTTAAAATGCTCTTTGCTTGTAGAACTCAAAGCTTATATGCTTTGTGTCAGGTGTTTGAGTACAAAGAATAAAATGCAGTAGCAAGTACCTGGCGATCATTTGTGCTCTTAGGAAGCTAAATACCATCTGGTGCAACTTCTTAATATTTCTCCTTCAAATACCTTAATAAGCAGTATCAGTGAAATGCCATATGTCTCTCTTAGATGGGACTAATTCATTAAAAGAAAGAACCAAACCATAGCTGACATATGTACTAACAAGATACACTCAAATTGTCTCTATGCCATGGCACAGATAATTTTCATTGAATCTGAAACTTCATTTTCTTCCTGATATCTAATGTACATTTATAACTACAGTACTATTCTCTTCTGCTTTATTATATACTAACTAATGTGGTCAGATAATAATGACTACAGTGTAACTAAGAGAGGCTTACCAAGTTTTCAATTAGTAAAATACTATGTATTTTCCATAACACATATTTTCATAAATTTAGAGTTATTTTCATACTATTACAAATAACTAGCATGTAGAAATATTTAATTACTTGGTTTTTGTTGTTGCTTTATAAAAACAAAGTTAAAACCAAAGGCTTGTAAACTCAGCATGAGTCATTGATGCAGCACCAACCTGAAGTAATGCCTATAGTACTTAAGTGGAGATCCGTTTACTGAGTGAGTGGCCCTTACCGAGGTATCTCAATTAGTGACAATTTCCTTTTTAAATGCTACTTTAACATTCTACATGTCATCTGAAGTTAACAGTGTAAGAAATGAAATTACAATTAATCTAAATCAATTCAATTGGCTTTTCACGTAGGCAAGATCTGTTGATGCTGACTCCAAGCTCAGCACCGTGCTCAGCTCTGCAATGTTAAAGAAAACAAAACCTCACCCACCTCAGTCCTGAAGAACAAAATGTAAATGCATAGTTGGGATAAAAATTGTGACAGGAATGAGTTGTTTTATTTTAATAAAATAAAACATCAAGATAATTTTAGCTGAGTATTCCAAGTTTTTATCTGTCACTTTTCTCATTCTCCCGACAGCAACAGTGGCAGTTATAGAGCACGAGTTGTCTATGTAGATGCGACGGATGATGGCTGAAGTGCCATACTACTTCAATCAGAGCTTCTTTTAAAAGGGTATGAAACAAACCTAAAATAGTTGAACATTAATAAATTATGGAGTGAAAAAGTGAAACTAAAAATGAAACATAACTGATTAGTAAGGACATTGGCCCTGGAAACAACTGACCAGTCATGAAATACCAGATGGAAATAACTGACCAATCATGACGTAGCACCTGGAAACAAATGACCAGTCATGAAATACCAGCTGGAAATAACTGACCAATCATGATGTAGCACCTGGAAACAACTGGCCATTCATGACGTAGCAACTGAAAACAACTGACCAGTCATGAAATTTCAGCTGGAAATAACTGACCTATCATTACATAGCAACTGGAAACAACTGACCAATCATGACATAGGAATTGGAAACAATTGACCGGTCATGACATAGTAGCTTAAAACAACTGACCAATAATGACACAACCAACTGGAAGTAAGCTATGTTAGAAGATTTTCAGATCCAGAATATTCAAAATTACTTGAAAACTCACCAGAGATAAGTAGCAAGAGGTATCAATGAATGAGGTTCTAAATAGCTTAGTAACATTCAGGAAATAGTTTTATGGTTTCTCTTTAGTAAATGGAGGAAAGTTCTCTGAAACTTTTAAGCTTCCAGATTTGAATCCTTAATATAAGGACTATACTATGATCACTATATAGTAAACAATATATAGTAAAATATATTAGAAGATAATGTTATAGTTATGTAAAATAAAACATCGTGAACTTGCTTACATCTGCATTTTAATATTAACTGGATCATTCTTGAGCAGCGGAATTATTGTTGTATAAGATGCAAGGGTATAACCACATGAGTGTTTCTAGAATTAGCCACCAAGTACCACCAAGTACATACTTGAAAGATTGAAAAACTAACAGAAATAAGACAGGAGACCCCAGATTCTTATTCCTTTCTGAGCTGGATAGTTTTATGTCCACTTGATCCAAGGTAGAGTCATTTGAAAGGAGGGAAACTCAACTGAGATGATGCCTCCATAAGATCCAGATGCAGTGCATTTTCTCAATTAGTGACCGAATGGGGAGGGACCAGCCCATTTTTGGGCTCCAGGATCTATAATAAACCAGCTGAGGAAACTGTGAGGAGCAAGCCAGTCAGCAGCACTCCTCCATGGCCTCAGCATCTTTCCCTGTCTCCTGGTACCTGCCCTCGTGAGTTCTGTCTTGGCTTCCTTCAGTGATGGACTGCAATGCAGAATGGAAGTGAAAGCTTAATGGACCCTTTCCTCCCAACTTGTCTTTCTTTGGTCATGGTGTTTTATCATGCCAAGAGTAAACCTATTTGCACTCAAGGAAAAAGGCTAAGAGTAAAATCTCTTAGATATTTTACCAAAATCCTTCCTCAAGGAGACCCGACCTTCCCTTAATTCAAAGGGTTACTGCAAAAATGGCTCAAGTCTGGAAATTGGTTCACAGGCCAACATTCCCTTTTGCCACTATCCAACAAAGTTCTTCTCTAGTGTGTTTGAGAATTTTTCTACTTATACTGATCAAACAAAAATGCAGCAGACTTCTTATCCATTCCATGCCTCAAAACACTATGATTGATTAGCCATCACCAAAAGATCAAATGAGTATTGTCACCATAAAATTATCTTTGTACTTCCCATCACAGGTCAGGCCATTGTAGGCATTGCTTTGCTATGCTGTCCATTACAATAACTATGATCATGACTCAGTGCTGCCACCTGGTCCCTGCTACTTCAGGATCCAATCAAACCCACTGCGTTTAATTTATGCAACTGAGCAGGAGCATCTCCACCCTGAGGTCTAGCATATCATCAAACAGGGAAAATGGAAAATGGAAAACATGACTTGATTTGAGATGAAAAGTCCAGATAATTGCAGAGCTGCTTTATGTCTATATTCTAAGGTACCAGGCCAAGTTGGGAATTTGATTCAAAGATTCAAGGTTTTGAGTTAAATCTTAGTCCTCATGTGCACGCTCTCATCACTCCAGACTTTGGATTCTGGAAATGCAACTTTCAGAATAGAAAGGATGGAATTGACTAAAAGGCTCATTTCATCCAACAGTGACATCTGCTGTTCATTTAGGGGGTTTATGGAGGAGGCTACAATGCAGCCTATCCCCTGAGGAACAGTTATAAGGTGCTATTGTGTCAGTCATATTGACCTTAGTCAGAAACACTCAGAAATAAAGAACACAAAATGAGGTTTTGAAGTTGTTAAGCCTATAAAAAAAATCCTAGACTATTTTTATATTTTTGCCATTATGCCTTACGTATTTGTTGTTTAAAAATAATACCAAAGGAGATAGCAAACTAAATTTTCTGAATAAAAGTAGATATAGAAACATGGATATTTGCTGAATTTTAATACTGCACTTCTATTATTCCAATCTATACAAGGATTTGTATATTTCCATTGCAGCAGCTTGGTCCTGAGTCATCTTTGGGGAAGGATTAAAACAAAACAAATCTCTTACTAAAGGATAAACATTGTTCTCATGGAAACCAGCAGAAAAGATAATGTCAAGTTACATGACATTCTGTCACAAAGAGTATTGGACTGAGCTGGAGTAACAGAGAAGTGTGGCCTTGGCAGCAGCAATGAAGAGAAGAAAGGGTCCAAGTGGTAAGAGAAGAAAGGGGCCAAGTGGTAAGAGAAGAAAGGGGCCAAGTGGTAAGAGAA